>NW_020647971.1:165693-465693 GCF_003573695.1 Papaver somniferum
TATCTTCTCCTTGTCCAAATCTGAAGATAACATAATAACAAAGAATCCTTTGCTCATAGGTATAAACTTACACCTATTCTTAAGTTTCCATTGATTTTCAAGGATTTTTTGAACCTCAACAAACTTTAAACCTGTAGCATCCAGCCTAGCTATGAAGCTATATTGAAATGGTTTGCACCCTTCCTGATAATAATCATTAGGAATGACAAGAGCTGGCTCACCTTCAACAAGAGTAGGGTTTGGTAACAAAGAAATATCAACTGAAGTTGGGTTTAGGGTTTTACGTTCCCTAACTTTTTCAGCAAAAGAAACTGGTTTATCATGATTCTGATTTGAGCTACTAGGAATATTAACTGAAGAATGAATCATCATGAATCAACGTATTGATTCTGATAATCCAAAAACGTAAAACTTGAAACCCTAAACGTGAAAAAATTTGGTTTTCCAAAATCGCCAAAAAGAGAAAAAAACGGACATTCTCTTTCCTACCCTCAATCCCTTGTTCTCTAGGATTTGGATTAAATAAATAAGAATGAAAATAAGACGTATTGCCTTAGAACATATTAATTGTAATTACAATACATTTTTCAAACTTTTTTTGTTAAAGATGAGTTTATCTAGTTTACAATTTAGTCTCAGAAATCAATTTACGACTTATAACGAAATGTGTAGACTTTTTTGAGTTAACGTGTATAAAATTCAACATTTTGATGAACTCTTTCTTTTTGTGTTGGCTTTGTCTTTCTATTTGATTTAAAATAGAGGAAATTTTTTAGGATTTGGATTAGTTCTGCATGGTCTTTCATCCTTCTTCTATTGTGAAATTTGACTTCCTTCGTATTTTCTTGAATCAACGCACATAGAAATGCAATTTTTACTAGGTGTATTGCCTTAGAAAATATTAATTGTAATTACAATACATTTTGCAAACTTTTTATGTTAAAGATGAGTTTATCTAGTTTACAATTTAGTCTCAGAAATCAATTTCTTTCTTATAACAAAGTGCGTAGACTTTTTTGAGTCAACGTATATTAAATTCAACAATTTTATGAACTCTTTCTTTTTCTGTTGGCTTTGTCTTTCTATTTGATTCAAGATAGATGAAATTTGTTAGGATTTGGATTAGTTCTGCATGGTATTTCATCCTCCTTCTATTGTGAAATTTGACTTCCTTCATATTTTCTTGAATCAACGCACATAGAAATGCAATTTTTACTAAACGTATTGCCTTCGAAAATATTAATTGTAATTACAATGCATTTTTCAAACTTTTTCTGTTAAAGATGAGTTTATCTAGTTTACAATTTAGTTTCAGATATTAATTTCTGACTTATAACAAAGTGTGTAGACTTTTTTGAGTTAACGTATATTAAATTCAACATTTTTATGACCTTTTCTTTTTGTGTTGGCTTTGTCTTTCTATTTGATTTAAGATAGATGAAATTTGTTAGGATTTGGATTAGTTCTGCATGGTCTTTCATCCTTCTTCTATTGTGAAATTTGACTTCCTTCATATTTTCTTGAGTCAACGTACATAGAAATGCAATTTTTAGTAGACGTAATGCCTTAGAACATTTTATTTATGATTTTTACAATACATTTTTCAAACTTTTTCAGTTAAAGATGAGTTTATCTAGTTTACAATTTAGTCTCAGAAATCAATTTCCGACTTATAACGAAGTGTGTAGACTTTTTTGAGTTAACGTATATTAAATTCAACATTTTTATGAACTCTTTCTTTTTGTGTTGGCTTTGTCTTTCTATTTGATTCAAGATAGATGAAATTTGTTAGGATATGGATTAGTTTTGCATGGTCTTTCATCCTTCTTCTATTGTGAAATTTGACTTCATTCATATTTTCTTGAATCAACGCACATAGAAATGCAATTTTTACTAGGCGTATTGCCTTAGAAAATATTAATTGTAATTACAATACATTTTGCAAACTTTTTCTGTTAAAGATGAGTTTATCTAGTTTATAATTTAGTCTCAGAAATCAATTTCTGACTTATGACAAAGTGTGTAGACTTTTATGAGTTAACGTATATTAAATTCAACATTTTTATGAACTCTTTCTTTTTGTGTTAACTTAGTCTTTCTATTTGATTCAAGATAGATGAAATTTGTTAGGATTTGGATTAGTTCTGCATGGTATTTCATCCTTCTTCTATTTTGAAATTTGACTTCCTTCATATTTTCTTGAATCAACGTGCATAAAAATGCAATTTTTACTAGACGTATTGCCTTAGAACATATTAATTGTAATTACACTTAATTTTTCAAACTTTTTCTGTTAAAGATGAGTTTATCTAGTTTACAATTTAGTCTCAGAAATCAATTTCCAACTTATAACAAAATGTGTAGACTTATTTGAGTCAACGTATATTAAATTCAACATTTTTATGAACCCTTTCTTTTTGTGTTGGCTTTGTATTTCTATTTGATTCAAGATAGATTAATTTTGTTAGGATTTGGATTAGTTCTACATGGTCTTTCATCCTTCTTCTATTGTGAAATTTGACTTCCTTCATATTTCTTGAATCAGCGTACATAGAAATGCAATTTTTACTAGACGTATTGCCTTAGAAAATATTAATTGTAATTACAATACATTTTGCAAACTTTTTATGTTAAAGATGAGTTTATCTAGTTTACAATTTAGTCTCAGAAATCAATTTCTGTCTTATAACAAAGTGCGTAGACTTTTTTGAGTCAACATATATTAAATTCAACAATTTTATGAACTCTTTCTTTTTGTGTTGGCTTTGTCTTTCTATTTGATTCAAGATAGATGAAATTTGTTAGGATTTGGATTAGTTCTGCATGGTCTTTCATCCTTCTTCTATTGTGAAATTTGACTTCCTTCATATTTTCTTGAATCAACGTACATAAAAATGCAATTTTTACTAGACGTATTGCCTTAAAAAATATTAATTGTAATTACAATACATTTTTCAAACTTTTTTTTGTTAAAGATGAGTTTATCTAGTTTACAATTTAGTCTCAGAAATCAATTTACGACTTATAACGAAATGTGTAGACTTTTTTGAGTTAACGTGTATAAAATTCAACATTTTTATGAACTCTTTCTTTTTGTGTTGGCTTTGTCTTTCTATTTGATTTAAGATAGATGAAATTTGTTAGGATTTGGATTAGTTCTGCATGGTCTTTCATCCTTCTTCTATTGTGAAATTTGACTTCATATTTTCTTGAATCAACGCACATAGAAATGCAATTTTTACTAGGTGTATTGCCTTAGAAAATATTAATTGTAATTACAATACATTTTGCAAACTTTTTATGTTAAAGATGAGTTTATCTAGTTTACAATTTAGTCTCAGAAATTAATTTCTGTCTTATAACAAAGTGCATAGACTTTTTTGAGTCAACGTATATTAAATTCAACAATTTTATGAACTCTTTCTTTTTCTGTTGGCTTTGTCTTTCTATTTGATTCAAGATAGATGAAATTTGTTAGGATTTGGATTAGTTCTGCATGGTATTTCATCCTTCTTCTATTGTGAAATTTGACTTCCTTCATATTTTCTTGAATCAACGCACATAGAAGTGCAATTTTTACTAAACGTATTGCCTTCGAAAATATTAATTGTAATTACAATGCATTTTTCAAACTTTTTCTGTTAAAGATGAGTTTATCTAGTTTACAATTTAGTCTCAGAAAATAATTTCTGACTTATAACAAAGTGTGTAGACTTTTTTGAGTTAACGTATATTAAATTCAACATTTTTATGACCTTTTGTTTTTGTGTTGGCTTTGTCTTTCTATTTGATTTAAGATAGATGAAATTTGTTAGGATTTGGATTAGTTCTGCATGGTCTTTCATCCTTCTTCTATTGTGAAATTTGACTTCCTTCATATTTTCTTGAATCAACGTACATAGAAATGCAATTTTTAGTAGACGTAATGCCTTAGAACATTTTATTTGTGATTTTTACAATACATTTTTCAAACTTTTTCAGTTAAAGATGAGTTTATCTAGTTTACAATTTAGTCTCAGAAATCAATTTCCGACTTATAACGAAGTGTGTAGACTTTTTTGAGTTAACGTATATTAAATTCAACATTTTTATGAACTCTTTCTTTTTGTGTTGGCTTTGTCTTTCTATTTGATTCAAGATAGATGAAATTTGTTAGGATATGGATTAGTTTTGCATGGTCTTTCATCCTTCTTCTATTGTGAAATTTGACTTCATTCATATTTTCTTGAATCAACGCACATAGAAATGCAATTTTTACTAGGAGTATTGCCTTAGAAAATATTAATTGTAATTACAATACATTTTGCAAACTTTTTCTGTTAAAGATGAGTTTATCTAGTTTATAATTTAGTCTCAGAAATCAATTTCTGACTTATGACAAAGTGTGTAGACTTTTATGAGTTAACGTATATTAAATTCAACATTTTTATGAACTCTTTCTTTTTTTGTTAACTTAGTCTTTCTATTTGATTCAAGATAGATGAAATTTGTTAGGATTTGGATTAGTTCTGCATGGTATTTCATCCTTCTTCTATTTTGAAATTTGACTTCCTTCATATTTTCTTGAATCAACGTGCATAAAAATGCAATTTTTACTAGACGTATTGCCTTAGAACATATTAATTGTAATTACACTTAATTTTTCAAACTTTTTCTGTTAAAGATGAGTTTATCTAGTTTACAATTTAGTCTTAGAAATCAATTTCCAACTTATAACAAAATGTGTAGACTTATTTGAGTCAACGTATATTAAATTCAACATTTTTATGAACCCTTTCTTTTTGTGTTGGCTTTGTATTTCTATTTGATTCAAGATAGATTAATTTTGTTAGGATTTGGATTAGTTCTACATGGTCTTTCATCCTTCTTCTATTGTGAAATTTGACTTCCTTCATATTTCTTGAATCAGCGTACATAGAAATGCAATTTTTACTAGACGTATTGCCTTAGAAAATATTAATTGTAATTACAATACATTTTGCAAACTTTTTATGTTAAAGATGAGTTTATCTAGTTTACAATTTAGTCTCAGAAATCAATTTCTGTCTTATAACAAAGTGCGTAGACTTTTTTGAGTCAACATATATTAAATTCAACAATTTTATGAACTCTTTCTTTTTGTGTTGGCTTTGTCTTTCTATTTGATTCAAGATAGATGAAATTTGTTAGGATTTGGATTAGTTCTGCATGGTCTTTCATCCTTCTTCTATTGTGAAATTTGACTTCCTTCATATTTTCTTGAATCAACGTACATAAAAATGCAATTTTTACTAGACGTATTGCCTTAAAAAATATTAATTGTAATTACAATACATTTTTCAAACTTTTTTTTGTTAAAGATGAGTTTATCTAGTTTACAATTTAGTCTCAGAAATCAATTTACGACTTATAACGAAATGTGTAGACTTTTTTGAGTTAACGTGTATAAAATTCAACATTTTTATGAACTCTTTCTTTTTGTGTTGGCTTTGTCTTTCTATTTGATTTAAGATAGATGAAATTTGTTAGGATTTGGATTAGTTCTGCATGGTCTTTCATCCTTCTTCTATTGTGAAATTTGACTTCCTTCATATTTTCTTGAATCAACGCACATAGAAATGCAATTTTTACTAGGTGTATTGCCTTAGAAAATATTAATTGTAATTACAATACATTTTGCAAACTTTTTATGTTAAAGATGAGTTTATCTAGTTTACAATTTAGTCTCAGAAATCAATTTCTGTCTTATAACAAAGTGCGTAGACTTTTTTGAGTCAACGTATATTAAATTCAACAATTTTATGAACTCTTTATTTTTGTGTTGGATTTGTCTTTCTATTTGATTCAAGATAGATGAAATTTGTTAGGATTTGGATTAGTTCTGCATGGTCTTTCATCCTTCTTCTATTGTGAAATTTGACTTCCTTCATATTTCTTGAATCAACGTGCATAAAAATGCAATTTTTACTAGACGTATTGCTTTTTTTTTTTTGCTAGGTCAAAAAGGTTTATTAAGCAAAAAAACGTAATTACAAGAATTACAAATTTGGAGCACACTTCTCCATACTCCCATAAACCAAAGGGGACTAAATAACGATTAAGAAATAACAAAAGCCATAACCACAAAAAAGAAAAACTAAAAGAAGCTACCTATATCTATAGCCAACTCCTTTCAATTTACTTCTGCTGCTACCAACTCTATACGATTTGCTCTTAGAAAAAATTCCATCCATAATATCCGTATCAAAAGCATAATTACCCAAGACATCCTCATCTTCATCCTCATAAAACTCTCCTTCTTCATCCTCAGATGCAAAGTTACCAGGGACAAGCTTAATAGGAGATAACTTACTAGGAGATTTTCTTTCCATTTGCTCCCTCTTTTCTACCAACCCCGCTTGAATTTCCGTGTTAGAGCTCGGAGACTCCTCAATAGACTTGCTAGGGGAAGATTCCAAACTTGAATCAGGTTGTAAAGAACGCTTTGCTATAATCTTAGCAGCCTGTTTGGCAACTTTCCTAGCTTTTTTCCTTGCTAAAATGTCAGCATCAACCTCACCCCAACTTTTAGAGCCCATACTAACATCTGAGTCACTAGATTCCACTTGTTCCTCCTCCTCCTCCTCAATAATAACCTTATCAAGGCCTAACTCAGATGCTAGAACGCCAAATTTATTTTCAACCACAACTTCAGTTTGCATCAACTCATCCGAAAAAGGAGTATAATCATTCTCAAAAGGAGTAAAAGAGAAAGTACCTTTGTTAGGGGATTTCTTTCCTTTCACTTCAGTCCATTCTTCTTTAGAAAAACTCTGTGCATCCATGTCTTCATGATTTTTACGTAACGCTCTATCTTTCTTAGCTGCAATATTATTTTTACAATGAATAAACTTCATCTGAGCCTCACGCAACTCAACAGAAGATTGAGCAAGCTCCTTTTCCAATTGATTTTCTTCATCAATAACGTCAGTAGGGATGCTTTTTAACACGGACTGGACACCAACAGTTTCACGAGCAGCTGTACGTGCATTATCTTCAGTTTCACGAGACCCAACAGTTTCAATAGGATTTGGTTTGCTCACGGATTGTATTCCAGATTCAGCCACAGATTTTGGTTTGTTCAAAACTCTTGTCTGGGTTTCCAACTCAGACACGGACTGAAATTTAGAGTTTTGGTCGGACTGAGATTGAGTATTTGTTGCCCCTTGCGTTTTTGCATGTTCTGCATGAGCAGATTGTGAACGTACAGCAACCATATTATCCTCCATATTAACCTGATTCAAAGACTTCTCCTCCTCCGCATTAGGTTTAGCTAATTTTGCTTGCCAAACTTGGATTGTAGGTTTATGAACAATCTGTTTTTCCTTACCAGCAATCTTCATGTTGTTCTTCCTTTTGCATTCATCATCAACATGCCCAATAATATTGCAAGATAAACAGAATTTAGGTGAATTTGGTGTATCAACATATTGCCAAATTTTTTTACCTCCAGTAGTGATAGAGATGCGCTCAGGAATATGCTTTGCAAAGTCTATATCCACCAAAACAGCTGCGAAATGACCATATTCCAGATTTAGGGTTCTTTGATCCACCACAATGGGTGTTCCAAGGATTTTCCCAATAGAAAGTAATGATCTCTCAGTCCATATCTCAATAGGGAGACCAAGAAAACGTACCCAAACAGCAGCATGGGACGTTCTTTGTTTATCAGGATTAAAACCTGGGTACCAATCAATCAACCTCAGAATTTGTTGATTGACAAACCACTTTTCAGCACGTATCTTCTCCTTGTCCAAATCTGAAGATAACATAATAACAAAGAATCCTTTGCTCATAGGTATAAACTTACACCTATTCTTAAGTTTCCATTGATTTTCAAGGATTTTTTGAACCTCAACAAACTTTAAACCTGTAGCATCCAGCCTAGCTATGAAGCTATATTGAAATGGTTTGCACCCTTCCTGATAATAATCATTAGGAATGACAAGAGCTGGCTCACCTTCAACAAGAGTAGGGTTTGGTAACAAGGACATATCAACTGAAGTTGGGTTTAGGGTTTTACGTTCCCTAACTTTTTCAGCAAAAGAAACTGGTTTATCATGATTCTGATTTGAGCTACTAGGAATATTAACTGAAGAATGAATCATCATGAATCAACGTATTGATTCTGATAATCCAAAAACGTAAAACTTGAAACCCTAAACGTGAAAAAATATGGTTTTCCAAAATCGCCAAAAAGAAGAAAAAAAACGGACATTCTCTTTCCTAGAAAGACCCACTGGTTTCTAGACGATAAACGAAAATTATATATAAAATTCAACATTTTTATGAACTCTTTCTTTTTGTGTTGGCTTTGTCTTTCTATCTGATTCAAGATAGATGAAATTTGTTAGGATTTGGATTAGTTCTGCATGGTCTTTCATCCTTCTTCTATTGTGAAATTAGACTTCCTTCATATTTTCTTGAATCAACGTACATAGAAATGCAATTTTTACTAGACGTATTGCCTAAGTACATATTAATTATAATTACAATACATTTTTCAAACTTTTTCTGTTAAAGATGAGTTTATCTAGTTTACAATTTAGTCTCAGAAATCAATTTCCGACTTATAACGACATGTGTAGACTTTTTTGAGTTAAAGTATATAAAATTCAACATTTTTATGAACTCTTTCTTTTTGTGTTGGCTTTGTCTTTCTATTTGATTCAAGATAGATGAAATTTGTTAGGATTTGAATTAGTTCTGTATGGTCTTTCATCCTTCTTCTATTGTGAAATTTGACTTCCTTCATATTTTCTTGAATCGACGTACATAGAAATGCAATTTTTACTATTAATTGTAATTACAATACATTTTCAAACTTTTTATATTAAAGATGATTTTATGTGGTTTACAATTTAGTCTCAGAAATCAATTTCCGACTTATAACGAAATGTCTAGAATTTTTTGAGTTAAAGTATATAAAATTCAACAATTTTATGAACTCTTTCTTTTTGTGTTGGCTTTGTCTTTCTATTTGATTCAAGATAGATGAAATTTGTTAGGATTTGGATTAGTTCTGCATGGTCTTTCATCCTTCTTCTATTGTGAAATTTGACTTCCTTCATATTTTCTTGAATCAACGTACATAGAAATGCAATTTTTACTAGACGTATTGCCTTAGAACATATTAATTGTAATTAAGATACATTTTTCAAACTTTTTCTGTTAAAGATGAGTTTATCTAGTTTACAATTTAGTCACAGAAATCAATTTCCGACTTATAACGAATTGTGTAGACTTTTTTGAGTTAACGTATATAAAATTGAATATTTTTATGAACTCTTTCTTTTTGTGTTGGCTTTGTCTTTCTATTGGATTCAAGATAGATGAAATTTGTTAGGATTTGGATTAGTTATGCATGGTCTTTCATCCTTCTTCTATTGTGAAATTTGACTTCCTTCATATTTTCTTGAATCAACGTACATAAAAATGCAATTTTTACTAGACGTATTGCCTTAGAACATATTAATTGTAATTACAATACATTTTTCAAACTTTTTTTGTTAAAGATGAGTTTATCTAGTTTACAATTTAGTCTCAGAAATCAATTTACGACTTATAACGAAATGTGTAGACTTTTTTGAGTTAACGTGTATAAAATTCAACATTTTTATGAACTCTTTCTTTTTGTGTTGGCTTTGTCTTTCTATTTGATTTAAGATAGATGAAATTTGTTAGGATTTGGATTAGTTCTGCATGGTCTTTCATCCTTCTTCTATTGTGAAATTTGACTTCCTTCATATTTTCTTGAATCAGCGCACATAGAAATGCAATTTTTACTAGGTATATTGCCTTAGAAAATATTAATTGTAATTACAATACATTTTGCAAACTTTTTATGTTAAAGATGAGTTTATCTAGTTTACTATTTAGTCTCAGAAATCAATTTCTGTTTTATAACAAAGTGCGTAGACTTTCTTGAGTCAAAGTATATTAAATTCAACAATTTTATGAACTCTTTCTTTTTGTGTTGGCTTTGTCTTTCTATTTGATTCAAGATAGATAAAATTTGTTAGGATTTGGATAAGTTCTGCATGGTCTTTCAACCTTCTTCTATTGTGAAATTTGACTTCCTTCATATTTTCTTGAATCAACGTACATAAAAATGCAATTTTTACTAGACGTATTGCCTTAGAACATATTAATTGTAATTACAATACATTTTTCAAACTTTTTTTTGTTAAAGATGAGTTTATCTAGTTTACAATTTAGTCTCAGAAATCAATTTACGACTTATAACGAAATGTGTAGACTTTTTTGAGTTAACGTGTATAAAATTCAACATTTTTATGAACTCTTTCTTTTTGTGTTGGCTTTGTCTTTCTATTTGATTTAAGATAGATGAAATTTTTTAGGATTTGGATTAGTTATGCATGGTCTTTCATCCTTCTTCTATTGTGAAATTTGACTTCCTTCATATTTTCTTGAATCAACGCACATAGAAATGCAATTTTTACTAGGTGTATTGCCTTAGAAAATATTAATTGTAATTACAATACATTTTGCAAACTTTTTATGTTAAAGATGAGTTTATCTAGTTTACAATTTAGTCTCAGAAATCAATTTCTGTCTTATAACAAAGTGCGTAGACTTTTTTGAGTCAACGTATATTAAATTCAACAATTTTATGAACTCTTTCTTTTTGTGTTGGCTTTGTCTTTCTATTTGATTCAAGATAGATGAAATTTTTTAGGATTTGGATTAGTTCTGCATGGTCTTTCATCCTTCTTCTATTGTGAAATTTGACTTCCTTCATATTTTCTTGAATCAACGCACATAGAAATGCAATTTTTACTAGGCGTATTCCCTTAGAAAATATTAATTGTAATTACAATACATTTTGCAAACTTTTTATGTTAAAGATGAGTTTATCTAGTTTACAATTTAGTCTCAGAAATCAATTTCTTTCTTATAACAAAGTGTGTAGACTTTTTTGAGTCATCGTATATTAAATTCAACAATTTTATGAACTCTTTCTTTTTCTGTTGGCTTTGTCTTTCTATTTGATTCAAGATAGATGAAATTTGTTAGGATTTGGATTAGTTCTGCATGGTATTTCATCCTTCTTCTATTGTGAAATTTGACTTCCTTCATATTTTCTTGAATCAACGCGCATAGAAATGCAATTTTTACTAAATGTATTGCCTTCGAAAATATTAATTGTAATTACAATACATTTTTCAAACTTTTTCTGTTAAAGATGAGTTTATCTAGTTTACAATTTAGTTTCAGATATTAATTTCTGACTTATAACAAAGTGTGTAGACTTTTTTGAGTTAACGTATATTAAATTCAACATTTTTATGACCTTTTCTTTTTGTGTTGGCTTTGTCTTTCTATTTGATTTAAGATAGATGAAATTTGTTAGGATTTGGATTAGTTCTGCATGGTCTTTCATCCTTCTTCTATTGTGAAATTTGACTTCCTTCATATTTTCTTGAGTCAACGTACATAGAAATGCAATTTTTAGTTGACGTAATGCCTTAGAACATTTTATTTGTTATTTTTACAATACATTTTTCAAACTTTTTCAGTTAAAGATGAGTTTATCTAGTTTACAATTTAGTCTCAGAAATCAATTTCCGACTTATAACGAAGTGTGTAGACTTTTTTGAGTTAACGTATATTAAATTCAACATTTTTATGAACTCTTTCTTTTTGTGTTGGCTTTGTCTTTCTATTTGATTCAAGATAGATGAAATTTGTTAGGATATGGATTAGTTTTGCATGGTCTTTCATCCTTCTTCTATTGTGAAATTTGACTTCATTCATATTTTCTTGAATCAACGCACATAGAAATGCAATTTTTACTAGGCGTATTGCCTTAGAAAATATTAATTGTAATTACAATACATTTTGCAAACTTTTTCTGTTAAAGATGAGTTTATCTAGTTTATAATTTAGTCTCAGAAATCAATTTCTGACTTATGACAAAGTGTGTAGACTTTTATGAGTTAACGTATATTAAATTCAACATTTTTATGAACTCTTTCTTTTTGTGTTAACTTAGTCTTTCTATTTGATTCAAGATAGATGAAATTTGTTAGGATTTGGATTAGTTCTGCATGGTATTTCATCCTTCTTCTATTTTGAAATTTGACTTCCTTCATATTTTCTTGAATCAACGTGCATAAAAATGCAATTTTTACTAGACGTATTGCCTTAGAACATATTAATTGTAATTACACTTAATTTTTCAAACTTTTTCTGTTAAAGATGAGTTTATCTAGTTTACAATTTAGTCTTAGAAATCAATTTCCAACTTATAACAAAATGTGTAGACTTATTTGAGTCAACGTATATTAAATTCAACATTTTTATGAACCCTTTCTTTTTGTGTTGGCTTTGTATTTCTATTTGATTCAAGATAGATTAATTTTGTTAGGATTTGGATTAGTTCTACATGGTCTTTCATCCTTCTTCTATTGTGAAATTTGACTTCCTTCATATTTCTTGAATCAGCGTACATAGAAATGCAATTTTTACTAGACGTATTGCCTTAGAAAATATTAATTGTAATTACAATACATTTTTCAAACTTTTTATGTTAAAGATGAGTTTATCTAGTTTACAATTTAGTCTCAGAAATCAATTTCTGTCTTATAACAAAGTGCGTAGACTTTTTTGAGTCAATGTATATTAAATTCAACAATTTTATGAACTCTTTCTTTTTGTGTTGGCTTTGTCTTTCTATTTGATTCATGATAGATGAAATTTTTTAGGATTTGGATTAGTTCTGCATGGTCTTTCATCCTTCTTCTATTGTGAAATTTGACTTCCTTCATATTTTCTTGAATCAATGTACATAGAAATGCAATCTTTACTAGACGTATTGCCTTAGAACATATTAATTGTAATTACACTTAATTTTTCAAACTTTTTCTGTTAAAGATGAGTTTATCTAGTTTACAATTTAGTCTTAGAAATCAATTTCCAACTTATAACAAAATGTGTAGACTTATTTGAGTCAACGTATATTAAATTCAACATTTTTATGAACCCTTTCTTTTTGTGTTGGCTTTGTATTTCTATTTGATTCAAGATAGATTAATTTTGTTAGGATTTGGATTAGTTCTACATGGTCTTTCATCCTTCTTCTATTGTGAAATTTGACTTCCTTCATATTTCTTGAATCAGCGTACATAGAAATGCAATTTTTACTAGACGTATTGCCTTAGAAAATATTAATTGTAATTACAATACATTTTGCAAACTTTTTATGTTAAAGATGAGTTTATCTAGTTTACAATTTAGTCTCAGAAATCAATTTCTGTCTTATAACAAAGTGCGTAGACTTTTTTGAGTCAACGTATATTAAATTCAACAATTTTATGAACTCTTTCTTTTTGTGTTGGCTTTGTCTTTCTATTTGATTCAAGATAGATGAAATTTGTTAGGATTTGGATTAGTTCTGCATGGTCTTTCATCCTTCTTCTATTGTGAAATTTGACTTCCTTCATATTTTCTTGAGTCAACATACATAGAAATGCAATTTTTAGTAGACGTAATGCCTTAGAACATTTTATTTGTGATTTTTACAATACATTTTTCAAACTTTTTCAGTTAAAGATGAGTTTATCTAGTTTACAATTTAGTCTCAGAAATCAATTTCCGACTTATAACGAAGTGTGTAGACTTTTTTGAGTTAACGTATATTAAATTCAACATTTTTATGAACTCTTTCTTTTTGTGTTGGCTTTGTCTTTCTATTTGATTCAAGATAGATGAAATTTGTTAGGATATGGATTAGTTTTGCATGGTCTTTCATCCTTCTTCTATTGTGAAATTTGACTTCATTCATATTTTCTTGAATCAACGCACATAGAAATGCAATTTTTACTAGGCGTATTGCCTTAGAAAATATTAATTGTAATTACAATACATTTTGCAAAATTTTTCTGTTAAAGATGAGTTTATCTAGTTTATAATTTAGTCTCAGAAATCAATTTCTGACTTATGACAAAGTGTGTAGACTTTTATGAGTTAACGTATATTAAATTCAACATTTTTATGAACTCTTTCTTTTTGTGTTAACTTAGTCTTTCTATTTGATTCAAGATAGATGAAATTTGTTAGGATTTGGATTAGTTCTTCATGGTATTTCATCCTTCTTCTATTTTGAAATTTGACTTCCTTCATATTTTCTTGAATCAACGTGCATAAAAATGCAATTTTTACTAGACGTATTGCCTTAGAACATATTAATTGTAATTACACTTAATTTTTCAAACTTTTTCTGTTAAAGATGAGTTTATCTAGTTTACAATTTAGTCTCAGAATTCAATTTCCAACTTATAACAAAATGTGTAGACTTATTTGAGTCAACGTATATTAAATTCAACATTTTTATGAACCCTTTCTTTTTGTGTTGGCTTTGTATTTCTATTTGATTCAAGATAGATTAATTTTGTTAGGATTTGGATTAGTTCTACATGGTCTTTCATCCTTCTTCTATTGTGAAATTTGACTTCCTTCATATTTCTTGAATCAGCGTACATAGAAATGCAATTTTTACTAGACGTATTGCCTTAGAAAATATTAATTGTAATTACAATACATTTTGCAAACTTTTTATGTTAAAGATGAGTTTATCTAGTTTACAATTTAGTCTCAGAAATCAATTTCTGTCTTATAACAAAGTGCGTAGACTTTTTTGAGTCAACGTATATTAAATTCAACAATTTTATGAACTCTTTCTTTTTGTGTTGGCTTTGTCTTTCTATTTGATTCAAGATAGATGAAATTTTTTAGGATTTGGATTAGTTCTGCATGGTCTTTCATCCTTCTTCTATTGTGAAATTTGACTTCCTTCATATTTTCTTGAATCAACGCACATAGAAATGCAATTTTTACTAGGCGTATTCCCTTAGAAAATATTAATTGTAATTACAATACATTTTGCAAACTTTTTATGTTAAAGATGAGTTTATCTAGTTTACAATTTAGTCTCAGAAATCAATTTCTTTCTTATAACAAAGTGTGTAGACTTTTTTGAGTCATCGTATATTAAATTCAACAATTTTATGAACTCTTTCTTTTTCTGTTGGCTTTGTCTTTCTATTTGATTCAAGATAGATGAAATTTGTTAGGATTTGGATTAGTTCTGCATGGTATTTCATCCTTCTTCTATTGTGAAATTTGACTTCCTTCATATTTTCTTGAATCAACGCGCATAGAAATGCAATTTTTACTAAATGTATTGCCTTCGAAAATATTAATTGTAATTACAATACATTTTTCAAACTTTTTCTGTTAAAGATGAGTTTATCTAGTTTACAATTTAGTTTCAGATATTAATTTCTGACTTATAACAAAGTGTGTAGACTTTTTTGAGTTAACGTATATTAAATTCAACATTTTTATGACCTTTTCTTTTTGTGTTGGCTTTGTCTTTCTATTTGATTTAAGATAGATGAAATTTGTTAGGATTTGGATTAGTTCTGCATGGTCTTTCATCCTTCTTCTATTGTGAAATTTGACTTCCTTCATATTTTCTTGAGTCAACGTACATAGAAATGCAATTTTTAGTTGACGTAATGCCTTAGAACATTTTATTTGTTATTTTTACAATACATTTTTCAAACTTTTTCAGTTAAAGATGAGTTTATCTAGTTTACAATTTAGTCTCAGAAATCAATTTCCGACTTATAACGAAGTGTGTAGACTTTTTTGAGTTAACGTATATTAAATTCAACATTTTTATGAACTCTTTCTTTTTGTGTTGGCTTTGTCTTTCTATTTGATTCAAGATAGATGAAATTTGTTAGGATATGGATTAGTTTTGCATGGTCTTTCATCCTTCTTCTATTGTGAAATTTGACTTCATTCATATTTTCTTGAATCAACGCACATAGAAATGCAATTTTTACTAGGCGTATTGCCTTAGAAAATATTAATTGTAATTACAATACATTTTGCAAACTTTTTCTGTTAAAGATGAGTTTATCTAGTTTATAATTTAGTCTCAGAAATCAATTTCTGACTTATGACAAAGTGTGTAGACTTTTATGAGTTAACGTATATTAAATTCAACATTTTTATGAACTCTTTCTTTTTGTGTTAACTTAGTCTTTCTATTTGATTCAAGATAGATGAAATTTGTTAGGATTTGGATTAGTTCTGCATGGTATTTCATCCTTCTTCTATTTTGAAATTTGACTTCCTTCATATTTTCTTGAATCAACGTGCATAAAAATGCAATTTTTACTAGACGTATTGCCTTAGAACATATTAATTGTAATTACACTTAATTTTTCAAACTTTTTCTGTTAAAGATGAGTTTATCTAGTTTACAATTTAGTCTCAGAAATCAATTTCCAACTTATAACAAAATGTGTAGACTTATTTGAGTCAACGTATATTAAATTCAACATTTTTATGAACCCTTTCTTTTTGTGTTGGCTTTGTATTTCTATTTGATTCAAGATAGATTAATTTTGTTAGGATTTGGATTAGTTCTACATGGTCTTTCATCCTTCTTCTATTGTGAAATTTGACTTCCTTCATATTTCTTGAATCAGCGTACATAGAAATGCAATTTTTACTAGACGTATTTCCTTAGAAAATATTAATTGTAATTACAATACATTTTGCAAACTTTTTATGTTAAAGATGAGTTTATCTAGTTTACAATTTAGTCACAGAAATCAATTTCTGTCTTATAACAAAGTGCGTAGACTTTTTTGAGTCAACGTATATTAAATTCAACATTTTTATGACCTTTTGTTTTTGTGTTGGCTTTGTCTTTCTATTTGATTTAAGATAGATGAACTTTTTTAGGATTTGGATTAGTTCTGCATGGTCTTTCATCCTTCTTCTATTGTGAAATTTGACTTCCTTCATATTTTCTTGAATCAACGCACATAGAAATGCAATTTTTACTAAACGTATTGCCTTCGAAAATATTAATTGTAATTACAATGCATTTTTAAAACTTTTTCTGTTAAAGATGAGTTTATCTAGTTTACAATTTAGTCTCAGAAATTAATTTCTGACTTATAACAAAGTGTGTAGACTCTTTTGAGTTAACGTATATTAAATTCAACATTTTTATGACCTTTTGTTTTTGTGTTGGCTTTGTCTTTCTATTTGATTTAAGATAGATGAAATTTGTTAGGATTTGGATTAGTTCTGCATGGTCTTTCATCCTTCTTCTATTTTGAAATTTGACTTCCTTCATATTTTCTTGAATCAACGTGCATAAAAATGCAATTTTTACTAGACGTATTTCCTTAGAACATATTAATTGTAATTACACTTAATTTTTCAAACTTTTTCTGTTAAAGATGAGTTTATCTAGTTTACAATTTAGTCTCAGAAATCAATTTCCAACTTATAACGAAATGTGTAGACTTATTTGAGTTAACGTATATAACATTCAACATTTTTATGAACCCTTTCTTTTTGTGTTGGCTTTGTATTTCTATTTGATTCAAGATAGATTAATTTTTTTAGGATTTGGATTAGTTCTACATGGTCTTTCATCTTTCTTCTATTGTGAAATTTGACTTCCTTCATATTTTCTTGAATCAACGTAAGTAAAAATGCAATTTTTATTAGACGTATTGCCTTAGAACATATTAATTGTAATTACAATACATTTTTCAAACTTTTTTTGTAGAAGATGAGTTTATCTAGTTTAAGATTTAGTCTCAGAAATCAATTTTCGACTTATAACGAAATGTGTAGACTTTTTTGAGTTAACGTATATAAAATTCAACATTTTTATGAACTCTTTCTTTTTGTGTTGGCTTTGTATTTCTATTTGATTCAAGATAGATGGAATTTGTTAGGATTTGGATTAGTTATGCATGGTCTTTCATCCTTCTTCTATTGTGAAATTTGACTTCCTTCATATTTTCTTGAATCAACGTACATAGAAATGCAATTTTTACTAGTTGTATTGCCTCAGAACATATTAATTGTAATTAAAATACCTTTTTCAAACTTTTTTTGTTAAAGATGAGTTTATCTAGTTTACAATTTAGTCTCAGAAATCAATTTACGACTTATAACGAAATGTGTAGATTTCTTGAGTTAACGTGTATAAAATTCAACATTTTTATGAACTCTTTATTTTTGTGTTGGCTTTGTCTTTCTATTTGATTTAAGATAGATGAAATTTTTTAGGATTTGGATTAGTTCTGCATGGTCTTTCATCCTTCTTCTATTGTGAAATTTGACTTCCTTCATATTTTCTTGAATCAACGCACATAGAAATGCAATTTTTACTAGGTGTATTGCCTTAGAAAATATTAATTGTAATTACAATACATTTTGCAAAATTTTTATGTTAAAGATGAGTTTATCTAGTTTACAATTTAGTCTCAGAAATCAATTTCTGTCTTATAACAAAGTGCGTAGACTTTCTTGAGTCAAAGTATATTAAATTCAACAATTTTATGAACTCTTTCTTTTTGTGTTGGCTTTGTCTTTCTATTTGATTCAAGATAGATGAAATTTTTTAGGATTTGGATTAGTTCTGCATGGTCTTTCATCCTTCTTCTATTGTGAAATTTGACTTCCTTCATATTTTCTTGAATCAACGCACATAGAAATGCAATTTTTACTAGGTGTATTGCCTTAGAAAATATTAATTGTAATTACAATACATTTTGCAAACTTTTTATGTTAAAGATGAGTTTATCTAGTTTACAATTTAGTCTCAGAAATCAATTTCTTTCTTATAACAAAGTGCGTAGACTTTTTTGAGTCAACGTATATTAAATTCAATAATTTTATGAACTCTTTCTTTTTCTGTTGGCTTTGTCTTTCTATTTGATTCAAGATAGATGAAATTTGTTAGGATTTGGATTAGTTCTGCATGGTATTTCATCCTTCTTCTATTGTGAAATTTGACTTCCTTCATATTTTCTTGAATCAACGCGCATAGAAATGCAATTTTTACTAAACGTATTGCCTTCGAAAATATTAATTGTAATTACAATGCATTTTTCAAACTTTTTCTGTTAAAGATGAGTTTATCTAGTTTACAATTTAGTTTCAGATATTAATTTCTGACTTATAACAAAGTGTGTAGACTTTTTTGAGTTAACGTATATTAAATTCAACATTTTTATGACCTTTTCTTTTTGTGTTGGCTTTGTCTTTCTATTTGATTTAAGATAGATGAAATTTGTTAGGATTTGGATTAGTTCTGCATGGTCTTTCATCCTTCTTCTATTGTGAAATTTGACTTCCTTCATATTTTCTTGAGTCAACGTACATAGAAATGCAATTTTTAGTAGACGTAATGCCTTAGAACATTTTATTTGTGATTTTTACAATACATTTTTCAAACTTTTTCAGTTAAAGATGAGTTTATCTAGTTTACAATTTAGTCTCAGAAATCAATTTCCGACTTATAACGAAGTGTGTAGACTTTTTTGAGTTAACGTATATTAAATTCAACATTTTTATGAACTCTTTCTTTTTGTGTTGGCTTTGTCTTTCTATTTGATTCAAGATAGATGAAATTTGTTAGGATATGGATTAGTTTTGCATGGTCTTTCATCCTTCTTCTATTGTGAAATTTGACTTCATTCATATTTTCTTGAATCAACGCACATAGAAATGCAATTTTTACTAGGCGTATTGCCTTAGAAAATATTAATTGTAATTACAATACATTTTGCAAACTTTTTCTGTTAAAGATGAGTTTATCTAGTTTATAATTTAGTCTCAGAAATCAATTTCTGACTTATGACAAAGTGTGTAGACTTTTATGAGTTAACGTATATTAAATTCAACATTTTTATGAACTCTTTCTTTTTGTGTTAACTTAGTCTTTCTATTTGATTCAAGATAGATGAAATTTGTTAGGATTTGGATTAGTTCTGCATGGTATTTCATCCTTCTTCTATTTTGAAATTTGACTTCCTTCATATTTTCTTGAATCAACGTGCATAAAAATGCAATTTTTACTAGACGTATGGCCTTAGAACATATTAATTGTAATTACACTTAATTTTTCAAACTTTTTCTGTTAAAGATGAGTTTATCTAGTTTACAATTTAGTCTCAGAAATCAATTTCCAACTTATAACAAAATGTGTAGACTTATTTGAGTCAACGTATATTAAATTCAACTTTTTTATGAACCCTTTCTTTTTGTGTTGGCTTTGTATTTCTATTTGATTCAAGATAGATTAATTTTGTTAGGATTTGGATTAGTTCTACATGGTCTTTCATCCTTCTTCTATTGTGAAATTTGACTTCCTTCATATTTCTTGAATCAGCGTACATAGAAATGCAATTTTTACTAGACGTATTGCCTTAGAAAATATTAATTGTAATTACAATACATTTTGCAAACTTTTTATGTTAAAGATGAGTTTATCTAGTTTACAATTTAGTCTCAGAAATCAATTTCTGTCTTATAACAAAGTGCGTAGACTTTTTTGAGTCAACGTATATTAAATTCAACAATTTTATGAACTCTTTCTTTTTGTGTTGGCTTTGTCTTTCTATTTGATTCAAGATAGATGAAATTTGTTAGGATTTGGATTAGTTCTGCATGGTCTTTCATCCTTCTTCTATTGTGAAATTTGACTTCCTTCATATTTTCTTGAATCAACGTACATAAAAATGCAATTTTTACTAGACGTATTGCCTTAGAACATATTAATTGTAATTACAATACATTTTTCAAACTTTTTTTGTTAAAGATGAGTTTATCTAGTTTACAATTTAGTCTCAGAAATCAATTTACGACTTATAACGAAATGTGTAAACTTTTTTGAGTTAACGTGTATAAAATTCAACATTTTTATGAACTCTTTCTTTTTGTGTTGGTTTTGTCTTTCTATTTGATTTAAGATAGATGAAATTTGTTAGGATTTGGATTAGTTCTGCATGGTCTTTCATCCTTCTTCTATTGTGAAATTTGACTTCCTTCATATTTTCTTGAATCAACGCACATAGAAATGCAATTTTTACTAGGTGTATTGCCTTAGAAAATATTAATTGTAATTACAATACATTTTTCAAACTTTTTATGTTAAAGATGAGTTTATCTAGTTTACAATTTAGTCTCAGAAATCAATTTCTGTCTTATAACAAAGTGCGTAGACTTTTTTGAGTCAATGTATATTAAATTCAACAATTTTATGAACTCTTTCTTTTTGTGTTGGCTTTGTCTTTCTATTTGATTCATGATAGATGAAATTTTTTAGGATTTGGATTAGTTCTGCATGGTCTTTCATCCTTCTTCTATTGTGAAATTTGACTTCCTTCATATTTTCTTGAATCAACGTACATAGAAATGCAATCTTTACTAGACGTATTGCCTTAGAACATATTAATTGTAATTACACTTAATTTTTCAAACTTTTTCTGTTAAGGATGAGTTTATCTAGTTTACAATTTAGTCTCATAAATCAATTTCCGGCTTATAACGAAATGTGTAGACTTATTTGAGTTAACGTATATACAATTCAACATTTTTATGAACTCCTTCTTTTTGTGTTGGCTTTGTCTTTCTATTTGATTTAAGATAGATGAAATTTGTTAGGATTTGGATTAGTTCTGCATGGTCTTTCATCCTTCTTCTATTGTGAAATTTGACTTCCTTCATATTTTCTTGAGTCAACGTACATAGAAATGCAATTTTTAGTAGACGTAATGCCTTAGAACATTTTATTTGTGATTTTAACAATACATTTTTCAAACTTTTTCAGTTAAAGATGAGTTTATCTAGTTTACAATTTAGTCTCAGAAATCAATTTCCGACTTATAACGAAGTGTGTAGACTTTTTTGAGTTAACGTATATTAAATTCAACATTTTTATGAACTCTTTCTTTTTGTGTTGGCTTTGTCTTTCTATTTGATTCAAGATAGATGAAATTTGTTAGGATATGGATTAGTTTTGCATGGTCTTTCATCCTTTTCTATTGTGAAATTTGACTTCCTTCATATTTTCTTGAATCAACGTACATAGAAATGCAATTTTTACTAGACGTATTGCCTTAGAACATATTAATTGTAATTACAATACATTTTTCAAACTTTTTATGTTAAAGATGAGTTTATCTAGTTTACAATTTAGTCTCAGAAATCAATTTCCGACTTATAACGAAATGTGTAGACTTTTTCGAGTTAACGTATATAAAATTCAACATTTTTATGAACTCTTTCTTTTTATATTTGCTTTGTCTTTCTATTTGATTCAAGATAGATGAAATTTGTTAGGATTTGGATTAGTTCTGCATGGTCTTTCATCTTTCTTCTATTGTGAAATTTGACTTCCTTTATGTTATCTTGAATCAACGTACATAGAAATGCAATTTTTACTAGAGGTATTGCCTTAAAAATATTAATTGTAACTACAATACATTTTTCGAACTTTTTCTGTTAAAGATAAGTTTATCTAGTTTACAATTTAGTCTCAGAAATCAATTTCCGACTTATAACGAAATGTGTAGACTTTTTCGAGTTAACGTATATAAAATTCAGCATTTTAATGAACTCTTTCTTTTTATATTGGCTTTGTCTTTCTATTTGATTCAAGATAGATGAAATTTGTTAGGATTTGGATTAGTTCTGCATGGTCTTTCATCTTTCTTCTATTGTGAAATTTGACTTCCTTCATATTTTCTTGAATCAACGTACATAAAAATGCAATTTTTACTAGACGTATTGCCTTAGAACATATTAATTGTAATTACAACACATTTTTCAAACTTTTTTTGTTAAAGATGAGTTTATCTAGATTACAATTTAGTCTCAGAAATCAATTTCCGACTTATAACGAAGTGTGTAGACTATTTTGAGTTAACGTATATAAAATTCAACATATTTATGAACTCTTTATTTTTGTATTGGCTTTGTCTTTCTATCTGATTCAAGATAGATGAAATTTGTTGGGATTTGGATTAGTTCTGCTTGGTCTTTCAACCTTCTTCTATTGTGAAATTTGACTTCCTTCATATTTTCTTAAATCAACGTACATAGAAATGCAATTTTCACTAGACGTATTGCCTTAGAACATATTAATTGTGATTACAATACATTATTCAAACTTTTTCTGTTAAATTTGAGTTTATCTAGTTTACAATTTAGTCTCAGAAATCAACTTTCGACTTATAGCAAAGTGTGTAGACTATTTTGAGTTAACGTATATAAAATTCAACATTTTTATGAACTCTTTCTTTTTGTGTTGGCTTTTTCTTTCTATTTGATTCAAGATAGATGAAATTTGTTAGGATTTGGATTAGTTCTGCATGGTCTTTCATCCTTCTTCTATTGTGAAATTTGACTTCCTTCATATTTTCTTGAATCAACGTACATAAAAATGCAATTTTTACTAGACGTATTGCCTTAGAACATATTAATTGTAATTACAATACATTTTTCAAACTTTTTTTTGTTAAAGATGAGTTTATCTAGTTTACAATTTAGTCTCAGAAATCAATTTACGACTTATAACGAAATGTGTAGACTTTTTTGAGTTAACGTGTATAAAATTCAACATTTTTATGAACTCTTTCTTTTTGTGTTGGCTTTGTCTTTCTATTTGATTTAAGATAGATGAAATTTGTTAGGATTTGGATTAGTTCTGCATGGTCTTTCATCCTTCTTCTATTGTGAAATTTGACTTCCTTCATATTTTCTTGAATCAACGTACATAGAAATGCAATTTTTACTAGACGTATTGCCTTAGAACATATTAATTGTAATTACAATACATTTTTCAAACTTTTTTTTGTTAAAGATGAGTTTATCTAGTTTACAATTTAGTCTCAGAAATCAATTTCCGACTTATAACGAAATGTGTAGACTTGTTTGAGTTAACGTATGTAAAATTCAACATTTTTATGAACTCTTTCTTTTTGTGTTGGCTTTGTCTTTCTATTTGATTCAAGATAGATGAAATTTGTTAGGATTTGGATTAGTTCTGCATGGTCTTTCATCCTTCTTCTATTGTGAAATTTGACTTCCTTCATATTTTCTTGAATCAACATACATAGAAATGCAATTTTTAGTAGACGTAATGCCTTAGAACATTTTATTTGTGATTTTTACAATACATTTTTCAAACTTTTTCAGTTAAAGATGAGTTTATCTAGTTTACAATTTAGTCTCAGAAATCAATTTCCGACTTATAACGAAGTGTGTAGACTTTTTTGAGTTAACGTGTATAAAATTCAACATTTTTATGAACCCTTTCTTTTTGTGTTGGCTTTGTATTTCTATTTGATTCAAGATAGATTAATTTTGTTAGGATTTGGATTAGTTCTACATGGTCTTTCATCCTTCTTCTATTGTGAAATTTGACTTCCTTCATATTTCTTGAATCAGCGTACATAGAAATGCAATTTTTACTAGACGTATTGCCTTAGAAAATATTAATTGTAATTACAATACATTTTGCAAACTTTTTATGTTAAAGATGAGTTTATCTAGTTTACAATTTAGTCTCAGAAATCAATTTCTGTCTTATAACAAAGTGCGTAGACTTTTTTGAGTCAACGTATATTAAATTCAACAATTTTATGAACTCTTTCTTTTTGTGTTGGCTTTGTCTTTCTATTTGATTCAAGATAGATGAAATTTGTTAGGATTTGGATTAGTTCTGCATGGTCTTTCATCCTTCTTCTATTGTGAAATTTGACTTCCTTCATATTTTCTTGAGTCAACATACATAGAAATGCAATTTTTAGTAGACGTAATGCCTTAGAACATTTTATTTGTGATTTTTACAATACATTTTTCAAACTTTTTCAGTTAAAGATGAGTTTATCTAGTTTACAATTTAGTCTCAGAAATCAATTTCCGACTTATAACGAAGTGTGTAGACTTTTTTGAGTTAACGTATATTAAATTCAACATTTTTATGAACTCTTTCTTTTTGTGTTGGCTTTGTCTTTCTATTTGATTCAAGATAGATGAAATTTGTTAGGATATGGATTAGTTTTGCATGGTCTTTCATCCTTCTTCTATTGTGAAATTTGACTTCATTCATATTTTCTTGAATCAACGCACATAGAAATGCAATTTTTACTAGGCGTATTGCCTTAGAAAATATTAATTGTAATTACAATACATTTTGCAAACTTTTTCTGTTAAAGATGAGTTTATCTAGTTTATAATTTAGTCTCAGAAATCAATTTCTGACTTATGACAAAGTGTGTAGACTTTTATGAGTTAACGTATATTAAATTCAACATTTTTATGAACTCTTTCTTTTTGTGTTAACTTAGTCTTTCTATTTGATTCAAGATAGATGAAATTTGTTAGGATTTGGATTAGTTCTGCATGGTATTTCATCCTTCTTCTATTTTGAAATTTGACTTCCTTCATATTTTCTTGAATCAACGTGCATAAAAATGCAATTTTTACTAGACGTATGGCCTTAGAACATATTAATTGTAATTACACTTAATTTTTCAAACTTTTTCTGTTAAAGATGAGTTTATCTAGTTTACAATTTAGTCTCAGAAATCAATTTCCAACTTATAACAAAATGTGTAGACTTATTTGAGTCAACGTATATTAAATTCAACTTTTTTATGAACCCTTTCTTTTTGTGTTGGCTTTGTATTTCTATTTGATTCAAGATAGATTAATTTTGTTAGGATTTGGATTAGTTCTACATGGTCTTTCATCCTTCTTCTATTGTGAAATTTGACTTCCTTCATATTTCTTGAATCAGCGTACATAGAAATGCAATTTTTACTAGACGTATTGCCTTAGAAAATATTAATTGTAATTACAATACATTTTGCAAACTTTTTATGTTAAAGATGAGTTTATCTAGTTTACAATTTAGTCTCAGAAATCAATTTCTGTCTTATAACAAAGTGCGTAGACTTTTTTGAGTCAACGTATATTAAATTCAACAATTTTATGAACTCTTTCTTTTTGTGTTGGCTTTGTCTTTCTATTTGATTCAAGATAGATGAAATTTGTTAGGATTTGGATTAGTTCTGCATGGTCTTTCATCCTTCTTCTATTGTGAAATTTGACTTCATTCATATTTTCTTGAATCAACTCACATAGAAATGCAATTTTTACTAGACGTATTGCCTTAGAAAATATTAATTGTAATTACAATACATTTTGCAAACTTTTTATGTCAAAGATGAATTTATCTAGTATACAATTTAGTCTCAGAAAACAAATTCCGACTTATAACGAAGTGTGTAGACTATTTTGAGTTAACGTATATAAAATTCAACATATTTATGAACTCTTTCTTTTTGTGTTAGCTTTGTATTTCTATTTGATTCAAGATAGATGAACTTTGTTTGGATATGGATTAGTTCTGCATGGTCTTTCATCCTTCTTCTATTGTGAAATTTGACTTCCTTCATATTTTCTTGAATCAACGTAAGTAAAAATGCAATTTTTACTAGACGTATTGCCTTAGAACATATTAATTGTAATTACAATACATTTTTCAAACTTTTTTTGTAGAAGATGAGTTTATCTAGTTTAAGATTTAGTCTCAGAAATCAATTTCCGACTTATAACGAAATGTGTAGACTTTTTTGAGTTAACGTATATAAAATTCAACATTTTTATGAACTCTTTCTTTTTGTGTTGGCTTTGTATTTCTATTTGATTCAAGATAGATGGAATTTGTTAGGATTTGGATTAGTTATGCATGGTCTTTCATCCTTCTTCTATAGTGAAATTTGACTTCCTTCATATTTTCTTGAATCAACGCACATAGAAATGCAATTTTTACTAGGTGTATTGCCTTAGAAAATATTAGTTGTAATTACAATACATTTTGCAAACTTTTTCTGTTAAAGATGAGTTTATCTAGTTTATAATTTAGTCTCAGAAATCAATTTCTGACTTATGACAAAGTGTGTAGACTTTTATGAGTTAACGTATATTAAATTCAACATTTTTATGAACTCTTTCTTTTTGTGTTAACTTAGTCTTTCTATTTGATTCAAGATAGATGAAATTTGTTAGGATTTGGATTAGTTCTGCATGGTATTTCATCCTTCTTCTATTTTGAAATTTGACTTCCTTCATATTTTCTTGAATCAACGTGCATAAAAATGCAATTTTTACTAGACGTATTGCCTTAGAACATATTAATTGTAATTACACTTAATTTTTCAAACTTTTTCTGTTAAAGATGAGTTTATCTAGTTTACAATTTAGTCTCAGAAATCAATTTCCAACTTATAACAAAATGTGTAGACTTATTTGAGTCAACGTATATTAAATTCAACATTTTTATGAACCCTTTCTTTTTGTGTTGGCTTTGTATTTCTATTTGATTCAAGATAGATTAATTTTGTTAGGATTTGGATTAGTTCTACATGGTCTTTCATCCTTCTTCTATTGTGAAATTTGACTTCCTTCATATTTCTTGAATCAGCGTACATAGAAATGCAATTTTTACTAGACGTATTGCCTTAGAAAATATTAATTGTAATTACAATACATTTTGCAAACTTTTTATGTTAAAGCTGAGTTTATCTAGTTTACAATTTAGTTAAAGAAATCAATTTCTGTCTTATAACAAAGTGCGTAGACTTTTTTGAGTCAACGTATATTAAATTCAACAATTTTATGAACTCTTTCTTTTTGTGTTGGCTTTGTCTTTCTATTTGATTCAAGATAGATGAAATTTGTTAGGATTTGGATTAGTTCTGCATGGTCTTTCAACCTTCTTCTATTGTGAAATTTGACTTCCTTCATATTTTCTTGAATCAACGTACATAAAAATGCAATTTTTACTAGACGTATTGCCTTAGAACATATTAATTGTAATTACAATACATTTTTCAAACTTTTTTTTGTTAAAGATGAGTTTATCTAGTTTACAATTTAGTCTCAGAAATCAATTTACGACTTATAACGAAATGTGTAGACTTTTTTGAGTTAACGTGTATAAAATTCAACATTTTGATGAACTCTTTCTTTTTGTGTTGGCTTTGTCTTTCTATTTGATTTAAAATAGATGAAATTTTTTAGGATTTGGATTAGTTCTGCATGGTCTTTCATCCTTCTTCTATTGTGAAATTTGACTTCCTTCATATTTTCTTGAATCAACGCACATAGAAATGCAATTTTTACTAGGTGTATTGCCTTAGAAAATATTAATTGTAATTACAATACATTTTGCAAACTTTTTATGTTAAAGATGAGTTTATCTAGTTTACAATTTAGTCTCAGAAATCAATTTCTGTCTTATAACAAAGTGCGTAGACTTTTTTGAGTCAACGTATATTAAATTCAACAATTTTATGAACTCTTTCTTTTTGTGTTGGCTTTGTCTTTCTATTTGATTTAAAATAGATGAAATTTTTTAGGATTTGGATTAGTTCTGCATGGTCTTTCATCCTTCTTCTATTGTGAAATTTGACTTCCTTCATATTTTCTTGAATCAACGTACATAGAAATGCAATCTTTACTAGACGTATTGCCTTAGAACATATTAATTGTAATTACACTTAATTTTTCAAACTTTTTCTGTTAAGGATGAGTTTATCTAGTTTACAATTTAGTCTCATAAATCAATTTCCGACTTATAACGAAATGTGTAGACTTATTTGAGTTAACGTATGTACAATTCAACATTTTTATGAACTCCTTCTTTTTGTGTTGGATTTGTCTTTCTATTTGATTCAAGATAGATGAAATTTGTTAGGATTTGGATTCGTTCTGCATGGTCTTTCATCCTTCTTCTATTGTGAAATTTGACTTCCTTCCTATTTTCTTGAATCAACGCACATAGAAATGCAATTTTTACTAGACGTAATGCCTTAGAAAATATTAATTGTAATTACAATACATTTTGCAAACTTTTTATGTTAAAGATGAATTTATCTAGTATACAATTTAGTCTCAGAAATCAAATTCCGACTTATAACGAAGTGTGTAGACTATTTTGAGTTAACGTATATAAAATTCAACATATTTATGAACTCTTTCTTTTTGTGTTTGCTTTGTATTTCTATTTTATTCAAGATAGATGAACTTTGTTAGGATATGGATTAGTTCTGCATGGTCTTTCATCCTTCTTCTATTGTGAAATTTGACTTCCTTCATATTTTCTTGAATCAACGTAAGTAGAAATGCAATTTTTACTAGACGTATTGCCTTAGAACATATTAATTGTAATTACAATACATTTTTCAAACTTTTTTTTGTAGAAGATGAGTTTATCTAGTTTAAGATTTAGTCTCAGAAATCAATTTCCGACTTATAACGAAATGTGTAGACTTTTTTGAGTTAACGTATATAAAATTCAACATTTTTATGAACTATTTCTTTTAGTGTTGGCTTTGTATTTCTATTTGATTCAAGATAGATGGAATTTGTTAGGATTTGGATTAGTTATGCATGGTCTTTCATCCTTCTTCTATAGTGAAATTTGACTTCCTTCATATTTTCTTGAATCAACGTACATAGAAATGCAATTTTTACTAGTTGTATTGCCTCAGAACATATTAATTGTAATTAAAATACATTTTTCAAACTTTTTTTGTTAAAGATGAGTTTGTCTAGTTCACAATTTAGTCTCATAAATCAATTTCCAACTTATATCGAAGTTTGTAGACTTTTTTGAGTTAACGTATTTAGTCTTAGAGAGGTAACCCAGGCGTTGCGGGTGCAGGTGTAGTAGCTAGGGATGAGAATTGTTCAGTACTTGGTGCTATGAGTATTGGGCTAGGAGTCACGACGAATTATTTAGCAGAATTGTACGGCATTATTTTTGGTTTGGAGTGGGCTATGCAATGGGGTTTTTCTTGTATTTGTATACGGTCTGATTCTATGGGAGTTGTTGAAGCTTTCAAGAATGACTCAGTTCCTTGGTTTGCAAGGAATAGAAGGATTATGATCTGTAGACACTATACGTCTATACGTTTCATTCACACTTTTAGAGAGGTGAATTTTTCAGCTGATGCAATGGCAAAGCGGTGTTGTTTATTGAGTAATGAAGTGGGAGTACACTACAATGGGAAACCACCTTTTTTAATTTCTGTTGAACATCCTAATGTTGCTTATTTTCGGTTCAAATAGTTTCAAGTTTTTGGGGTTGCTGTAACCTCTTTTCTTGTAAACTATTTCTTGTAAATTTTGTTATCTATTAATACAAATTTTTGACTTATCAAAAAAAAGTATAAGAAATTAAACATTTTTATAAACTCTTTATTTTTGTATTGGCTTTGTCTTTCAATTTGATTCAAATAGATGAAATATGTTAGAATTTGGATTAGTTCTGGCTGGTCTTTCATCCTTCTTATATTGTGAATTTTGACTTCCTTCATATTTTCTTGAATCAACGTACATAGAAATGCAATTTTTACTAGACGTAATGCCTTAGAACATATTAATTGTGAATACAATACATTTTTCAAACTTTTTCTGTTAAAGATGAGTTTATCTAGTTTACAATTTAGTCTCAGAATTCAACTTCCGACTTTTAACGAAGAGTGTAGACTTTCTTGAGTTAACGTATAAAAAATCTAACATTTTTATGAATTCTTTATTTTTGTATTGGCTTTGTCTTTCAATCTGATTCCAATAAATGAAATTTGTTAGAATTTGTTAGTTCTGCCTGGACTTTTATCCTTCTTCTATTGTGAAATTTGACTTCCTTCATATTTCCTTGAATCAACGTACATAGAAATGCAATTTTTACTAGACGTAATGCCTTAGAACATATTATTTGTGATTACAATACATTTTTCAAACTTTTTCTGTTAAGGATGAATTTATCCAGTTTACAATTTAGTCTCAGAAATCAATTTCAGATGTATAACGAAGTGTGCAGACTTTTTTGAGTTAACGTATATAAAATTAAACATTTTTATGAACTCTTTCTTTTTGTGTTGGCGTTGTCTTTCTGTTTAATTCAAGATAGATGAAATTCGCTAGGATTTGGATTAGTTCTTCTTGATCTTTCATCCTTCTTCTATTGTGAAATTTGACTTCCTTCATATTTTCTTGAATCAACGTACATAGAAATGCAATTTTTACTAGACGTATTGCCTTAGAACATATTAATTGTGATTACAATACATTTTTCAAACTTTTCTGTTAAAGATGAGTTTATCTAGTTTACAATTTAGTCTCAGAAATCAATTTCAGATGTATAACGAAGTGTGTAGACTTTTTTGAGTTAACGTATATAAAATTCAACATTTTGATGAACTCTTTCTTTTTGTCTTGGCTTTGTCTTTCTGTTATATTCAAAATAGGTGAAATTTGCTAGTATTTGGATTAGTTCTTCTTGGTCTTTCATCCTTCTTCTATTGTGAAATTTGACTTCCTTCATATTTTCTTGAATCAACGTACATAGAAATGCAATTTTTACTAAACGTATTGCCTTAGAACATATTAATTTTGATTACAATACATTTTTCAAACTTTTTATGTTAAATTTGAGTTTATCTAGTTTACAATTTGGTCTCAGAAATGAATTTCCGACTTATAACGAAGTGTGTAAACTTTTTTGAGTTAACGTATAAAAAATTAAACATTTTTATGAACTCTTTATTTTTGTGTTGGCTTTGTTTTTCTATTTGATTCAAGATAGGTGAAATTTGTTAGGAATTAGATTAATTCTGCTTGGTTTTTCATCCTTCTTTTCAAACTTTTTCTGTTAAAGATGAGTTTATCTGGTTTACAGATTAGACTCAGAAATGAATTTCCGACTTATAACGAAGTGTGTAAACTTTTTTGAGTTAATGTATATAATATTTAACATTTTTATGATTTGGATTAGTTTGCATGGTCTTTCATCCTTCTTCTATTGTGAAATTTTCCTACCTTCATATTTTTTGAATCAACATACATAAAAATGCAATTTTACTAGACGTAATGCCTTAGAACATATTATTTGTGATTACAATACATTTTTCAAACTTTTTCTGTTAAAGATGAGTTATCTAGTTTACAATTTAGTCTCAGGAATAAATTTCCGACTTATAACGAAATGTGTAGACTTTTTTGAGTTAACGTATATAAAATTAAACATTTTTATGAACTCTTTCTTTTTGTGTTGGCTTTGTCTTTCTATTTGATTCAAGATAGGTGAAATTTGTTAGGAATTAGATTAATTCTGCTTGGTCTTTCATCCTTCTTTTCAAACATTTTCTATTTAAGATGAGTTTATCTAGTTTACAGATTAGTCTCAGAAATGAATTTCCGGCTTATAACGAAGTATGTAGACTTTTTTGAATTATCGTATATAAAATTTAACATTTTTATGAATTCTTTCTTTTTGTGTTGGCTTTCTCTTTCTATTTGATTCAAGATAGATGAAATTTGTTAGGATGTGGATAAGTTTGCATGGTCTTTCATCCTTCTTCTATTTTGAAATCATCCTACCTTCATATTTTCTTTAATCAACGTACATAGAAATTCAATTTTTACTAGACTTAATGCCTTAGAACATATTATTTGTGATTACAATACATTTTTCAAACTTTTTCTGTTAATAGATGAGTTTATCTGGGTTACAATTTATTTTCAGAAATCAATTTCAGACGTATAACGAAGCGTGTAGACTTTTTTGAGTTAACATGAATAAAATTCAACATTTTTATGACCTCTTTCTTTTTGTGTTGGCTTTGCCTTTCTATTTGATTCAAGATAGATGAATTTGTTAGGACTTGGATTAGTTCTTCTTGGTCTTTCATCCTTCTTCTATGGTGAAATTTGACTTCCTTCATATTTTCTTGAATCAATGTACATAGAAATGCAAATTTTACTAGACGTATTTCCTTAGAACATATTAATTGTAATTACAATACTTTTTTCAAACTTTTTTTGTTAAAGATGAGTTTATCTAGTTTACAATTTAGTCTCAGAAATCAATTTCCGACTTATAACGAAGTGTGTAGACTTTTTGAGTTAACGTATATAAAATTCAACATTTTTATGAACTCTTTCTTTTTGTGTTGGCTTTGTCTTTCTATTTGGTTCAAGATAGATGAAATTTTTTAGGATTTGGATTAGTTCTCCTTGGTCTTTCGTCTTTCTTCTATAGTGAAATTTGACTTCCTTCATATATTCATGAATCAGCGTACATAGAAATGCAATTTTTACTAGACGTACTTCCTTAGAACATATTAATTGTGATTACTATACATTTTTTCAAACTTTTTCTATTAAAGATGAGTTTATCTAGTTTACAATTTAGTCTCAAAAATCAATTTCCGACTTATAACGAAGTATGTAGACTTTTTGAGTTAACGTATATAAAATTCAACATTTTTATGAACACTTTCTTTTTGTGTTGTCTTTGTCTTTCTATTTGATTCAAGATAGATGAAATTTGTTAGGATTTGGATTAGTTCTGCTTGGTCTTTTGTCCTTCTTCTATAGTGAAATTTGACTTCCTTCATATATTCTTGAATAAATGTACATAGAAATGCAATTTTTACTAGACGTACTGCCTTAGAACATATTTATTGTGATTACAATACATTTTTCAAACTTTTTCTGTTGAAGATAATTTTAACTAGTTTACAATTTAGTCTCCGAAATCAACTTCCGACTTATAACGAAGAGTGTAGACTATTTTGAGTTAACGTATAAAAAATTCAACATTTTTATGAACTCTTTATTTTTGTCTTGGCTTTGTCTTTCAATTTGATTCAAATAGATGAAATTTGTTAGAATTTGGATTAGTTCTGGCTGGTCTTTCATCCTTCTTATATTGTCTTTGAATTCCTTCATATTTTCTTGAATCAACGTACACAGAAATTAAATTTTTACTATACGTAATGGCTTAGAAGATATTTATTGTGATTACAATATATTTTTCAAACTTTTTTTTGTTAAATATGAATTTATCTTGTTGACAATTTAGTCTCAGAAATCAACTTCCGACTTATAACAAAGAGTGTAGACTTTTTTGAGTTAACGTATAAAAAATTCATCATTTTTATGAACTCTTTATTTTTGTATTGGCTTTGTATTTCAATTTGATTCAAATAGATGAAATTTGTTACAATTTGGATTAGTTCTGGCTGGTCTTTCATCCTTCTACTATTGTGAAATTTGGCTTCCTTCATATTTTCTTGAATTAACGTACATATAAATGCAATTTTTACTAGATGTAATTCCTTAGAACATATAATTTGTGATTAAAATACATTTTTCAAACTTTTTCTGTTAAAGATGAGTTTATCTAGTTTACAATTTAGTCTCAGAAATCAATTTGCGACTTATACCGAAGTTTGTAGACATTTTTGAGTTAACGTATAAAAAATTCAACATTTTTATGAACTATTTATTTTTGTATTGGCTTTGTCTTTCAATTTGATTCAAATAGATGAAATTTTTAGAATTTGGATTAGTTCTGGCTGGTCTTTCATCCTTCTTATATTGTGAAATTTGACTTCCTTCATATTTTCTTGAATCAACGTACATAGAAATGCAATTTTTACTAGACGTAATTCCTTAGAACATATAATTTGTGATTAAAATACATTTTTCAAACTTTTTCTGTTAAAGATGAGTTTATCTAGTTTACAATTTAGTCTCAGAAATCAATTTTCGACTTATAACGAAGTGTGTAGACTGTTTTGAGTTAACGTATATTAAATTCAACATTTTTATGAACTCTTTCATTTTGTGTTGGCTTTGTCTTTCTATTTGATTCAAGATAGATGAAATTTGTTAGGATTTGGATTAGTTCTGCATGGTCTTTCATCCTTCTTCTATTGTGAAATTTGACTTTCTTCATATTTTCTTGAATCAACGCACGTAGAAATGCAATTTTTAGTAAACGTATTGCCTAAGAAAATATTAATTGTAATTACAATACATTTTTCAAACTTTTTCTGTTAAAGATGAGTTTATCTAGTTTACAATTTAGTCTCAGAAATCAATTTCTGACTTATAACAAAGTGTGTAGACTTTTTTGAGTTAACGTATATTAAATTCAACATTTTTATGAACTCTTTCTTTTTGTGTTGGCTTTTTCTTTCTATTTGATTCGAGATAGGTGAAATTTGTTAGGATTTGGATTAGTTCTGCATGGTCTTTCATCCTTCTTCTATTGTGAAATTTGGCTTTCTTCATATTTTCTTGAATTAACGTACTTATAAATGCAATTTTTACTAGACGTAATTCCTTAGAACATATAATTTGTGATTAAAATACATTTTTCAAAATTTTTCTGTTAAAGATGAGTTTATCTAGTTTACAATTTAGTCTCAGAAATCAACTTCCGACTTATAACGAAGAGTGTAGACTATTTTTAGTTAACTTATAAAAAATTCAACCTTTTTATGAACTCTTTATTTTTGTCTTGGCTTTGTCTTTCAATTTGATTCAAATAGATGAAATTTCTTAGAATTTGGATTAGTTCTAGCTGGTCTTTCATCCTTCTTATATTGTGAAATTTGACTTCCTTCATATTTTCTTCAATCAACGTACACAGAAATGCAATTTTTACTAGACGTAATGGCCTAGAAGATATTTATTGTGATTACAATATATTTTTCAAACTTTTTTTTGTTAAAGATGAGTTTATCTTGTTTACAATTTAGTCTCAGAAATCAACTTCCGACTTATAACAAAGAGTGTAGACTTTTTTGAGTTAACGTATAAAAATTTTAACATTTTTATGAACTCTTTATTTTTGTATTGGCTTTGTCTTTCAATTTGATTCAAATAGATGAAATTTGTTACAATTTGGATTAGGTCTGGCTGGTCTTTCATCCTTCTTCTATTGTGAAATTTGGCTTCCTTCATATTTTCTTGAATTAACGTACATATAAATGCAATTTTTACTAGACGTAATTCCTTAGAACATATAATTTGTGATTAAATACATTTTTCAAAGTTTTTCTGTTAAAGATGTATTTATCTAGTTTATAATTTAGTCTCAGAAATCAATTTCTTACTTGTACCGAAATTTGTAGACTTTTTTGAGTTAACGTATAAAAAATTCAACATTTTTATGAACTCTTTATTTTTGTATTGGCTTTGTGTTTGAATTTGATTCAAATAGATGAAATTTGTTAGGATTTGGATTAGTTCTGCATGGTCTTTCATCCTTCTTCTATTGTGAAATTTTACTTCCTTCATATTTTCTTGAATCAACGTACATAGAAAAGCAATTTTTAGTAGACGTAATGCCTTAGAACATTTTATTTGTGATTACAATACATTTTTCAAACTTTTTCAGTTAAAGGTGAGTTTATCTAGTTATACAATTTAGTCTCAGAAATCAATTTTTGACTTACAACGAAGTGTGTAGACTGTTTTGAGTTAACGCATATTAAATTCAACATTTTTATGAACTCTTTCTTTTTGTGTTGGCTTTGTCTTTCTATTTGATTCAAGATAGAAGAAATTTGTTAGAATTTGGATTAGTTTTGCATGGTCTTTCATCCTTCTTCTATTGTGAAATTTGACATCCTTCATATTTTCTTGAATCAACGCACATAGCAATGCAATTTTTACTAAACATATTGCCTTAGAAAATATTAATTGTAATTACAATAAATTTTTCAAACTTTTTCTGTTAAAGATGAGTTTATCTAATTTACAATTTAGTCTCAGAAATCAATTTCTTACTTATACCGAAGTTTGTAGACTTTTTTGAGTTAACGTATAAAAAATTCAACATTTTTATGAACTCTTTATTTTTGTATTGGCTTTGTCTTTCAATTTGATTCAAATAGATGAAATTTGTTAGGATTTGGATTAGTTCTGCATGGTCTTTCATCCTTCTTCTATTGTGAAATTTGACTTCCTTCATATTTTTTTGAATCAACGCACATAGAAATGCAATTTTTATTAGACGTATTGCCTTAGAAAATATTAATTGTAATTACAATATATTTTGCAAACTTTTTATGTTAAAGATGAGTTTATCTAATTTACAATTTAGTCTCAGAAATCAATTTCTTACTTATACCGAAGTTTGTAGACTTTTTTGAGTTAACGTATAAAAAATTCAACATTTTTATGAACTCTTTATTTTTGTATTGGCTTTGTCTTTCAATTTGATTCAAATAGATGAAATTTGTTAGGATTTGGATTAGTTCTGCATGGTCTTTCATCCTTCTTCTATTGTGAAATTTGACTTCCGTCATATTTTTTTGAATCAACGCACATAGAAATGCAATTTTTACTAGACGTATTGCCTTAGAAAATATTAATTGTAATTACAATATATTTTGCAAACTTTTTATGTTAAAGATGAGTTTATCTAGTTTACAATTTAGTGTCAGAAATCAATTTCTGACTTATAACAAAGTGCGTAGACTTTTTTGAGTTAATGTATATTAAATCAACATTTTTATGAACTCTTTCTTTTTGTGTTGGCTTTGTATTTCTATTTGATTCAAGATAGATTAAATTTGTTAGGATTTGGATTAGTTCTGCATGGTCTTTCATCCTTCTTCTATTGTGAAATTTGACTTCCTTCATATTTTCTTGAATCAACGCACATAGAAATGCAATTTTTACTAAACGTATTGCCTTTGAAAATATTAATTGTAATTACAATACAGTTTTCAAACATTTTCTGTTAAAGATGAGTTTATCTAGTTTACAATTTAGTCTCAGAAATCAATTTCTGACTTATAACAAAGTGTGTAGACTTTTTTGAGTTAACGTATATTAAATTCAACATTTTTATGAACTCTTTCTTTTTGTGTTGGCTTTGTATTTCTATTTTATTCAAGATATATGAAATTTGTTAGGATTTGGATTAGTTCTGCATGGTCTTTCATCCTTCTTCTATTGTGAAATTTGACTTCCTTCATATTTTCTTGAATCAACGTACATAGAAATGCAATTTTTTAAGAGACGTAATGCCTTAGAACATTTTATTTGTGATTACAATACATTTTTCAAACTTTTTCAGTTAAAGATGAGTTTATCTAGTTTACAATTTAGTCTCAGAAATCAATTTCCGACTTATAACGAAGTGTGTAGGCTTTTTTGAGTTAACGTATATAAAATTCAACATTTTTATGAACTCTTTCTTTTTGTGTTGGGTTTGTCTTTCTATTTGATTCAAGATAGATGAAATTTTTTAGGGTTTGGATTAGTTCTGCATGGTCTTTCATCCTTCTTCTATTGTGAAATTTGACTTCCTTCATATTTTCTTGAATCAACGTACAAAGAAATGAAATTTTTATTAGAGGTATTACCTTAGTATATATTAATTGTAATTACAATATATTTTTCAAACTTTTTCTGTTAAAGATGAATTTATCTAGTATACAATTTAGTCTCAGAAATCAACTTCCGACTTATAACGAAGTGTGTAGACTATTTTTAGTTAACGTATATAAAATTCAACATATTTATGAACTCTTTATTTTGTATTGGCTTTGTCTTTGTATCTGATTCAAGATAGATGAAATTTGTTAGGATTTGGATTAGTTTTGCTTGGTCTTTCAACCTTCTGCTATTGTGAAATTTGACTTCCTTCATATTTTCTTGAATCAACTTACATAGAAATGCAATATTTACTAGAGGTATTTCCTTAGAACACATTAATTGTGATTACAATACATTTTCAAACTTTTTCTGTTAAATTTGAGTTTATCTAGTTTACAATTAAGTCTCAGAAATCAATTTTTGACTTATAACGCAGTGTGTAGACTTTTTTGATTTAACGTATATTAAATTCAACATTTTTATGAACTCTTTCTTTTTGTGTTGGATTTGTTTTTCTATTTGATTCAAGATAGATGAAATTTGTTAGGATTTGGATTAGTTCTGCATGGTCTTTCATCCTTCTTCTATTGTGAATTTGAATTCCTTCATATTTTCTTGAATCAACGCACATAGAAATGCAATTTTTACTAGACGTATTGCCTTAGAAAATATTAATTGTAATTACAATACATTTTGCAAACTTTTTCTGTTAAAGATGAGTTTATCTAGTTTACAATTTAGTCTCAGAAATCAATTTCTGACTTATAACAAAGTGTGTAGACTTTTTTGAGTTTACGTATATCAAATTCAATATTTTTATGAACTCTTTCTTTTTGTGTTGGCTTTGTCTTTCTATTTGATTCAAGATAGATGAAATTTGTTAGGTATGATTAGTTCTGCATGGTCTTTCATTCTTCTTCTATTGTGAAATTTGACTTCCTTCATATTTTCTTGAATCAACGTACATAAAAATACAATTTTTACTAGACGTATTGCCTTAGAACATATTAATTGTAATTACAATACATTTTTCAAAATTTTTTTGTTAAAGATGAGTTTATCTAGTTTACAATTTAGTCTCAGAAGTCAATTCCCGACTTATAACGAAATGTGTAGACTTTTTTGAGTTAACGTGTATAAAATTGAACATTTTTATGAACTCTTTCTTTTTGTGTTGGCTTTGTCTTTCTATTTGATTCAAGATAGATGAAATTTGTTAGGATTTGGATTAGTTTCTACATCTTTTCTTGAATCAACGTACATGAAATGCAATTTTTACTAGACGTATTGCCTTAGAACATATTTTATAATTACAATACATTTTTCAAACTTTTTTTGTTAAAGATGAGTTTATCTAGTTTACAATTTAGTCTCAGAAATCAATTTCCGACTTATAACGAAGTGTAGACTTTTTTGAGTTAACGTATATAAAATTCAACATTTTTATGAACTCTTTCTTTTTGTTGGCTTTGTCTTTCTATTTGATTCAAGATAGATGAAATTTGTTAGGATTTGGATTAGTTTGCTGGTTTTTATCCTTCTTCTATTGTGAAATTTGACTTCCTTCATATTTTCTTGAATCAACGTACATAGAAATGCAATTTTTACTAGACGTATTGCCTTAGAACATATTAATTGTAATTACAATACATTTTTCAAACTTTTTTGTTAAAGATGAGTTTATCTAGTTTACAATTTAGTCTCAGAAATCAATTTCCGACTTATAACGAAATGTGTAGACTTTTTTGAGTTAACGTATATAAAATTCAACATTTTTATGAACTCTTTCTTTTGTGTTGGCTTTGTCTTTCTATTTGATTCAAGATAGATGAAATTTGTTAGGATTTGGATTAGTTCTGCATGGTCTTTCATCCTTCTTCTATTGTGAAATTTGACTTCCTTCATATTTTCTTGAATCAACGTACATAGAAATGCAATTTTTTAGAGTATTGCCTTAGATATTAATTGTAATTACAATACATTTTTCAAACTTTTTCTGTTAAAGATGATTTATCTAGTTACAATTTAGTCTCAGAAATCAATTTCCGACTTATAACGAAGTTGTAGACTTTTTTGAGTTAACGTATATAAAATTCAACATTTTATGAACTCTTTCTTTTTGTTGGCTTTGTCTTTCTATTGATTCAAGATAGATGAAATTTGTTAGGATTTGGATTAGTTTTGCATGGTCTTTCATCCTTCTTATATTGTGAAATTTGACTTCCTTCATATTTTCTTGAATCAACGTACATAGAAATGCAATTTTTACTAGACGTATTGCCTTAGAACATATTAATTGTAATTACAATACATTTTCAAACTTTTTTTGTTAAAGATGAGTTTATCTAGTTTACAATTTAGTCTCAGAAATCAATTTCTTATAACGAAGTGTGTAGACTTTTTTGAGTTAACGTATATAAAATTCAACATTTTTATGAACTCTTTCTTTTTGTGTTGGCTTTGTCTTTCTATTTGATTCAAGATAGATGAAATTTGTTAGGATTTGGATTAGTTCTGCATGGTCTTTCATCCTTCTTCTATTGTGAAATTTGACTTCCTTCATATTTTCTTGAATCAACGTACATAAAATGCAATTTTTACTAGACGTATTGCCTTAGAACATATTAATTGTAATTACAATACATTTTTCAAACTTTTTTTTAAAGATGAGTTTATCTAGTTTACAATTTAGTCTCAGAAATCAATTTCCGACTTATAACGAAATGTGTAGACTTTTTTGAGTTAACGTATATAAAATTCAACATTTTTATGAACTCTTTCTTTTTGTGTTGGCTTTGTCTTTCTATTTGATTCAAGATAGATGAAATTTGTTAGGATTTGGATTAGTTCTGCATGGTCTTTCATCCTTCTTCTATTGTGAAATTTGACTTCCTTCATATTTTCTTGAATCAACGTACATAGAAATGCAATTTTTACTAGAGTAGCCTTAGAATATTAATTGTAATTACAATATATTTTTCAAACTTTTTCTGTTAAAGATGAGTTTATCTAGTTTACAATTTAGTCTCAGAAATCAATTTCCGACTTATAACGAATGTGTAGACTTTTTTAGTTAACGTATATAAAATTCAACATTTTATGAACTCTTTTTTTGTTTGGCTTTGTCTTTCTATTTGATTCAAGATAGATGAAATTTGTTAGGATTTGGATTAGTTTGCTGGTCTTTCATCCTTCCTATTGTGAAATTTGACTTCCTTCATATTTTCTTGAATCAACGTACATAGAAATGCAATTTTTACTAGACGTATTGCCTTAGAACATATTAATTGTAATTACAATACATTTTCAAACTTTTTCTGTTAAATGAGTTTATCTAGTTTACAATTAGTCTCAGAAATCAATTTCCGACTTATAACGAAGTGTGTAGACTTTTTTGAGTTAACGTATATAAATTCAACATTTTTATGAACTCTTTCTTTTTGTTGGCTTTGTCTTTCTATTTGATTCAAGATAGATGAAATTTGTTAGGATTTGGATTAGTTCTGCATGGTCTTTCATCCTTCTTCTATTGTGAAATTTGACTTCCTTCATATTTTCTTGAATCAACGTACATAGAAATGCAATTTTTACTAGACGTATTGCCTTAGAACATATTAATTGTAATTACAATACATTTTTCAAACTTTTTCTGTTAAAGATGAGTTTATCTAGTTTACAATTTAGTCTCAGAAATCAATTTCCGACTTATAACGAAAGTGTAGACTTTTTTGAGTTAACGTATATAAATTCAACATTTTTATGAACTCTTTCTTTTTGTGTTGGCTTTGTCTTTCTATTTGATTCAAGATAGATGAAATTTGTTAGGATTTGGATTAGTTCTGCATGGTCTTTCATCTTCTTCTATTGTGAAATTTGACTTCCTTCATATTTTCTTGAATCAACGTACATAGAAATGCAATTTTTCTAGACGTATTGCCTTAGAACATATTAATTGTAATTACAATACATTTTTCAAACTTTTTTGTTAAAGATGAGTTTATCTAGTTTACAATTTAGTCTCAGAATCAATTCCGACTTATAACGAAATTGTAGACTTTTTTGAGTTAACGTGTATAAAATTCAACATTTTATGAACTCTTTCTTTTTGTGTTGGCTTTGTCTTTCTATTTGATTCAAGATAGATGAAATTTGTTAGGATTTGGATTAGTTCTGCATGGTCTTTCATCCTTCTTCTATTGTGAAATTTGACTTCCTTCATATTTTCTTGAATCAACGTACATGAAATGCAATTTTTACTAGACGTATTGCCTTAGAACATATTAATTAATTACAATACATTTTTCAAACTTTTTTGTTAAAGATGAGTTTATCTAGTTTACAATTTAGTCTCAGAAATCAATTTCGACTTATAACGAAGTGTGTAGACTTTTTTGAGTTAACGTATATAAAATTCAACATTTTTATGAACTCTTTCTTTTTGTGTTGGCTTTGTCTTTCTATTTGATTCAAGATAGATGAAATTTGTTAGGATTTGGATTAGTTCTGCATGGTCTTTCATCCTTCTTCTATTGTGAATTTGACTTCCTTCATATTTTCTTGAATCAACGCACATAGAAATGCAATTTTTACTAGACGTATTGCCTTAGAAATATTAATTGTAATTACAATACATTTTCAAACTTTTTCTGTTAAAGATGAGTTTATCTAGTTTACAATTTAGTCTCAGAAATCAATTTCGACTTATAACAAAGTGTGTAGACTTTTTTGAGTTACGTATATAAATTCAACATTTTTATGAACTCTTTCTTTTTGTGTTGGCTTTGTCTTTCTATTTGATTCAAGATAGATGAAATTTGTTAGGATGGATTAGTTCTGCATGGTCTTTCATCTTCTTCTATTGTGAAATTTGACTTCCTTCATATTTTCTTGAATCAACGTACATAAAATGCAATTTTTACTAGACGTATTGCCTTAGAACATATTAATTGTAATTACAATACATTTTTCAAAATTTTTTTGTTAAAGATGAGTTTATCTAGTTTACAATTTAGTCTCAGAAGTCAATTCCCGACTTATAACGAAATGTGTAGACTTTTTTGAGTTAACGTGTATAAAATTGAACATTTTTATGAACTCTTTCTTTTTGTGTTGGCTTTGTCTTTCTATTTGATTCAAGATAGATGAAATTTGTTAGGATTTGGATTAGTTCTACATATTTTCTTGAATCAACGTACATTGAAATGCAATTTTTACTAGACGTATTGCCTTAGAACATATTAATTATAATTACAATACATTTTTCAAACTTTTTTTTGTTAAAGATGAGTTTATCTAGTTTACAATTTAGACTTAGAAATCAATTTCAGATGTATAACGAAGTCTGTAGACTTTTTTGAGTTAACGTATATAAAATTCAACATTTTTATGAACTCTTTCTTTTTCGTTGGCTTTGTCTTTCTATTTGATTCAAGATAGATGAAATTTGTTAGGATTTGGATTAGTTCTTCTTGGTTTTTTATCCTTCTTCTATTGTGAAATTTGACTTCCTTCATATTTTCTTGAATCAACGTACATAGAAATGCAATTTTTACTAGACGTATTGCCTAGAACATATTAATTGTAATTACAATACATTTTTCAAACTTTTTTGTTAAAATGAGTTTATCTAGTTTACAATTTAGTCTCAGAATCAATTTCCGACTTATAACGAAATGTGTAGACTTTTTTGAGTTAACGTGTATAAAATTCAACATTTTTATGAACTCTTTCTTTTGTGTTGGCTTTGTTCTATTTGATTCAAGATAGATGAAATTTGTTAGGTTTGGATTAGTTCTGCATGGTCTTTCATCCTTCTTCTATTGTGAAATTTGACTTCCTTCATATTTTCTTGAATCAACGTACAAGAAATGCAATTTTTATTGAGGTATTGCCTTAGTATATATTAATTGTAATTACAATACATTTTTCAAACTTTTTCTGTTAAAGATGATTTATCTAGTTACAATTTAGTCTCAGAAATCAATTTCCGACTTATAACGAAGTGTGTAGACTTTTTGAGTTAACGTATATAAATTCAACATTTTATGAACTCTTTTTGTATTGGCTTTGTCTTTCTATTGATTCAAGATAGATGAAATTTGTTAGGATTTGGATTAGTTCTGCATGGTCTTTCATCTTTCTATTGTGAAATTTGACTTCCTTCATATTTTCTTGAATCAACGTACATAGAAATGCAATTTTTACTAGACGTATTGCCTTAGAACATATTAATTGTAATTACAATACATTTTCAAACTTTTTTGTTAAAGATGAGTTTATCTAGTTTACAATTTAGTCTCAGAAATCAATTTCGTTATAACGAATGTGTAGACTTTTTGAGTTAACGTATATAAAATTCAACATTTTTATGAACTCTTTCTTTTGTGTTGGCTTTGTCTTTCTATTTGATTCAAGATAGATGAAATTTGTTAGGATTTGGATTAGTTCTGCATGGTCTTTCATTTCTTCTATTGTGAAATTTGACTTCCTTCATATTTTCTTGAATCAACGTACATAGAAATGCAATTTTTACTAGACGTATTGCCTTAGAACATATTAATTGTAATTACAATACATTTTTCAAACTTTTTTGTTAAAGATGAGTTTATCTAGTTTACAATTTAGTCTCAGAAATCAATTTCCGACTTATAACGAAATGTGTAGACTTTTTTGAGTTAACGTATAAAATTCAACATTTTTATGAACTCTTTTTTTTGTGTTGGCTTTGTCTTCTATTTGATTCAAGATAGATGAAATTTGTTAGGATTTGGATTAGTTCTGCATGGTCTTTCATCCTTCTTCTATTGTGAAATTTGACTTCCTTCATATTTCTTGAATCAACGTACATAGAAATGCAATTTTTACTAGACGTATTGCCTTAGAACATATTAATTGTAATTACAATACATTTTTCAAACTTTTTTGTTAAAGATGATTTATCTAGTTTACAATTTAGTCTCAGAAATCAATTTCCGACTTATAACGAAATGTGTAGACTTTTTGAGTTAACGTATATAAAATTCAACATTTTATGAACTCTTTTTTTGTGTTGGCTTTGTCTTTCTATTTGATTCAAGATAGATGAAATTTGTTAGGATTTGGATTAGTTCATGGTCTTTCATCCTTCTTCTATTGTGAAATTTGACTTCCTTCATATTTTCTTGAATCAACGTACATAGAAATGCAATTTTACTAGACGTATTGCCTTAGAACATATTAATTGTAATTACAATACATTTTCAAACTTTTTCTGTTAAAGATGAGTTTATCTAGTTTACAATTTAGTCTCAGAAATCAATTTCCGACTTATAACGAAAGTGTGTAGACTTTTTTGAGTTAACGTATATAAATTCAACATTTTTATGAACTCTTTTTTTTGTTGGCTTTGTCTTTCTATTTGATTCAAGATAGATGAAATTTGTTAGGATTTGGATTAGTTCTGCATGGTCTTTCATCCTTCTTCTATTGTGAAATTTGACTTCCTTCATATTTTCTTGAATCAACGTACATAGAAATGCAATTTTTACTAGACGTATTGCCTTAGAACATATTAATTGTAATTACAATACATTTTTCAAACTTTTTCTGTTAAAGATGAGTTTATCTAGTTTACAATTTAGTCTCAGAAATCAATTTCCGACTTATAACAAATGTGTAGACTTTTTGAGTTAACGTATATAAATTCAACATTTTTATGAACTCTTTCTTTTTGTGTTGGCTTTGTCTTTCTATTTGATTCAAGATAGATGAAATTTGTTAGGATTTGGATTAGTTCTGCATGGTCTTTCATCCTTCTTCTATTGTGAAATTTGACTTCCTTCATATTTTCTTGAATCAACGTACATAGAAATGCAATTTTTACTAGACGTATTGCCTTAGAACATATTAATTGTAATTACAATACATTTTTCAAACTTTTTCTGTTAAAGATGAGTTTATCTAGTTTACAATTTAGTCTCAGAAATCAATTTCCGACTTATAACGAAATGTGTAGACTTTTTGAGTTAACGTATAAAATTCAACATTTTTATGAACTCTTTCTTTTTGTGTTGGCTTTGTCTTTCTATTTGATTCAAGATAGATGAAATTTGTTAGGATTTGGATTAGTTCTGCATGGTCTTTCATCCTTCTTCTATTGTGAAATTTGACTTCCTTCATATTTTCTTGAATCAACGTACATAGAAATGCAATTTTTACTAGACGTATTGCCTTAGAACATATTAATTGTAATTACAATACATTTTTCAAACTTTTTTGTTAAAGATGAGTTTATCTAGTTTACAATTTAGTCTCAGAAATCAATTTCGACTTATAACGAAATGTGTAGACTTTTTTGAGTTAACGTATATAAATTCAATTTTTATGAACTCTTTCTTTTTGTGTTGGCTTTGTTTTATTTGATTCAAGATAGATGAAATTTGTTAGGATTTGGATTAGTTCTGCATGGTCTTTCATCCTTCTTCTATTGTGAAATTTGACTTCCTTCATATTTTCTTGAATCAACGTACATAGAAATGCAATTTTTACTAGACGTATTGCCTTAGAACATATTAATTGTAATTACAATACATTTTTCAAACTTTTTTGTTAAAGATGAGTTTATCTAGTTTACAATTTAGTCTCAGAAATCAATTTCCGACTTATAACGAATGTGTAGACTTTTTTGAGTTAACGTATATAAAATTCAACATTTTATGAACTCTTTCTTTTTGTTGGCTTTGTCTTTCTATTTGATTCAAGATAGATGAAATTTGTTAGGATTTGGATTAGTTCTGCATGGTCTTTCATCCTTCTTCTATTGTGAAATTTGACTTCCTTCATATTTTCTTGAATCAACGTACATAGAAATGCAATTTTTACTAGACGTATTGCCTTAGAACATATTAATTGTAATTACAATACATTTTTCAAACTTTTTCTGTTAAAGATGAGTTTATCTAGTTTACAATTTAGTCTCAGAAATCAATTTCGACTTATAACGAAATGTGTAGACTTTTTTGAGTTAACGTATAAAATTCAACATTTTTATGAACTCTTTCTTTTTGTGTTGGCTTTGTCTTTCTATTTGATTCAAGATAGATGAAATTTGTTAGGATTTGGATTAGTTCTGCATGGTCTTTCATCCTTCTTCTATTGTGAAATTTGACTTCCTTCATATTTTCTTGAATCAACGTACATAGAAATGCAATTTTACTAGACGTATTGCCTTAGAACATATTAATTGTAATTACAATACATTTTCAAACTTTTTTGTTAAAGATGAGTTTATCTAGTTTACAATTTAGTCTCAGAAATCAATTTCCGACTTATAACGAAATGTGTAGACTTTTTGAGTTAACGTATAAAATTCAACATTTTTATGAACTCTTTCTTTTGTGTTGGCTTTGTCTTTCTATTTGATTCAGATGAAATTTGTTAGGATTTGGATTAGTTCTGCATGGTCTTTCATCTTCTTCTATTGTGAAATTGACTTCCTTCATATTTTCTTGAATCAACGTACATAGAAATGCAATTTTTACTAGACGTATTGCCTTAGAACTTAATTGTAATTACAATACATTTTCAAACTTTTTTGTTAAAGATGAGTTTATCTAGTTTACAATTTAGTCTCAGAAATCAATTTCCGTTATAACGAAGTGTGTAGACTTTTTTGAGTTAACGTATATAAAATTCAACATTTTTATGAACTCTTTCTTTTTTGTTGGCTTTGTTTCTATTTGATTCAAGATAGATGAAATTTGTTAGGATTTGGATTAGTTCTGCATGGTCTTTCATCCTTCTTCTATTGTGAAATTTGACTTCCTTCATATTTTCTTGAATCAACGTACATAGAAATGCAATTTTTACTAGACGTATTGCCTTAGAACATATTAATTGTAATTACAATACATTTTTCAAACTTTTTCTGTTAAAGATGAGTTTATCTAGTTTACAATTTAGTCTCAGAAATCAATTTCCGACTTATAACGAAGTGTGTAGACTTTTTTGAGTTAACGTATTAAATTCAACATTTTATGAACTTTTTTTTGTGTTGGCTTTGTCTTTCTATTTGATTCAAGATAGATGAAATTTGTTAGGATTTGGATTAGTTCTGCATGGTCTTTCATCCTTCTTCTATTGTGAAATTTGACTTCCTTCATATTTTCTTGAATCAACGTACATAGAAATGCAATTTTTACTAGACGTAATGCCTTAGAACATTTATTGTGATTACAATATTTTTCAAACTTTTTCGTTAAAGATGAGTTTATCTAGTTTACAATTTAGTCTCAGAAATCAATTTTTTTATGTTGGCTTTGTCTTTCTATTTGATTCAAGATAGATGAAATTTGTTAGGATTTGGATTAGTTCTGCATGGTCTTTCATCTTCTTCTATTGTGAAATTTGACTTCCTTCATATTTTCTTGAATCAACGTACATAGAAATGCAATTTTTACTGACGTATTGCCTTAGAACATATTAATTGTAATTACAATACATTTTTCAAACTTTTTTGTTAAAGATGAGTTTATCTAGTTTACAATTTAGTCTCAGAAATCAATTTCGACTTATAACGAAGTGTGTAGACTTTTTTGAGTTAACGTATATAAAATTCAACATTTTTATGAACTCTTTCTTTTTTGTTGGCTTTGTCTTTCATTTGATTCAAGATAGATGAAATTTGTTAGGATTTGGATTAGTTCTGCATGGTCTTTCATCCTTCTTTATTGTGAAATTTGACTTCCTTCATATTTTCTTGAATCAACGTACATAGAAATGCAATTTTTACTAGACGTATTGCCTTAGAACATATTAATTGTAATTACAATTTTTCAAACTTTTTCTGTTAAAGATGAGTTTATCTAGTTTACAATTTAGTCTCAGAAATCAATTTCTGACTTAAACGAAGTGTGTAGACTTTTTTGAGTTAACGTATATTAAATTCAACATTGTTATTTACTCTTTCTTTTTGTGTTGGCTTTGTCTTTCTATTTGATTCAAGATAGATGAAATTTGTTAGGATTTGGATTAGTTCTGCATGGTATTTCATCTTCTTTATTGTGAAATTGACTTCCTCATATTTTTGAATCAACATACATAGAAATGCAATTTTACTAGACGTATTGCCTTAGAACATATTAATTGTAATTACAATACATTTTCAAACTTTTTTTTGTTAAAGATGAGTTTATCTAGTTTACAATTAGTCTCAGAAATCAATTTCGATTATAACGAAGTGTGTAGACTTTTTGAGTTAACGTATATTAAATTCAACATTGTTATGAACTCTTTATTTTTGTGTTGGCTTTGTCTTTCTATTTGATTCAAGATAGATGAAATTTGTTAGGATTTGGATTAGTTCTGCATGGTCTTTCATCCTTCTTCTATTGTGAAATTTGACTTCCTTCATATTTTCTTGAATCAACGTACATAGAAATGCAATTTTTAGTAGACATATGCCTTAGAACATTTATTGTGATTACAATACATTTTTCAAACTTTTTCTGTTAAAGATGAGTTTATCTAGTTTACAATTTAGTCTCAGAAATCAATTTTTTATGTTGGCTTTGTCTTTCTATTTGATTCAAATAGATGAAATTTGTTAGGATTTGGATTAGTTCTGCATGGACTTTCATCTTTCTTCTATTGTGAAATTTGACTTCCTTCATATTTTCTTGAATCAATGTACATAGAAATGCAATTTTTACTGACGTATTCCTTAGAACATATTAATTGTAATTACAATACATTCAAACTTTTTTGTTAAAGATGAGTTTATCTAGTTTACAATTGAGTCTCAGAAATCAATTTCAGATGTATAACGAAGTGTGTAGACTTTTTGAGTTAACGTATATAAAATTCAACATTTTTATGAACTCTTTCTTTTTTGTTGGCTTTGTCTTTCTATTTGATTCAAGATAGATGAAATTTGTTAGGATTTGGATTAGTTCTGCATGGTCTTTCATCCTTCTTTATTGTGAAATTTGACTTCCTTCATATTTTCTTGAATCAATGTACATAGAAATGCAATTTTTAATAGACGTATTGCCTTAGAACATATTAATTGTAATTACAATACATTTTTCAAACTTTTTCTGTTAAAGATGAGTTTATCTAGTTTACAATTTAGTCTCAGAAATCAATTTTGACTTATAACGAAGTGTGTAGACTTTTTTGAGTTAACGTATATTAAATTCAACTGTTATTACTCTTTCTTTTTGTGTTGGCTTTGTCTTTCTATTTCATTCAAGATAGATGAAATTTGTTAGGATTTGGATTAGTTCTGCATGGTATTTCATCTTTTTTCTATTGTGAAATTTGACTTCCTTCATATTTTATTGAATCAACATACATAGAAATGCAATTTTTACTAGACGTATTGCCTTAGAACATATTAATTGTAATTACAATACATATTTCAAACTTTTTTTTGTTAAAGATGAGTTTATCTAGTTTACAATTGAGTCTCAGAAATCAATTTCAGATGTATAACGAAGTGTGTAGACTTTTTTGAGTTAACGTATATTAAATTCAACATTGTTATGAACTCTTTATTTTTGTATTGGCTTTGTCTTTCTATTTGATTCAAGATAGATGAAATTTGTTAGGATTTGGATTAGTTCTGCATGGTCTTTCATCCTTCTTCTATTGTGAAATTTGACTTCCTTCATATTTTCTTGAATCAACGTACATAGAAATGCAATTTTTAGTAGACATAATGCCTTAGAACATTTTATTTGTGATTACAATACATTTTTCAAACTTTGTCGGTTAAAGATGAGTTTATCTAGTTTACAATTTAGTCTCAGAAATCAATTTTTTATGTTGGCTTTGTCTTTCTATTTGATTCAAAATAGATGAAATTTGTTAGGATTTGGATTAGTTCTGCATGGTTTTTCATCTTTCTTCTATTGTGAAATTTGACTTCCTTCATATTTTCTTGAATCAATGTACATAGAAATGCAATTTTTACTTGACGTATTTCCTTAGAACATATTAATTGTAATTACAATACATAGTTCAAACTTTTTTTTGTTAAAGATGAGTTTATCTAGTTTACAATTGAGTCTCAGAAATCAAATTCAGATGTATAACGAAGTGTGTAGACTTTTTTGAATTAACGTATATAAAATTCAACATTTTTATGAACTCTTTCTTTTTTTGTTGGCTTTGTCTTTCTATTTGATTCAAGATAGATGAAATTTGTTAGGATTTGGATTAGTTCTGCAGGGTCTTTCATCCTTCTTTTATTGTGAAATTTGACTTCCTTCATATTTTCTTGAATCAATGTACATAGAAATGCAATTTTTAATAGACGTATTGCCTTTGAACATATTAATTGTAATTACAATACATTTTTCAAACTTTTTCTGTTAAAGATGAGTTTCTCTAGTTTACAATTTAGTCTCAGAAATCAATTTCTGACTTATAACGAAGTGTGTAGACTTTTTTGAGTTAACGTATATTAAATTCAACATTGTTATTTACTCTTTCTTTTTGTGTTGGCTCTGTCTTTCTATTTGATTCAAGATAGATGAAATTTGTTAGGATTTGGATTAGTTCTGCATGGTATTTCATCTTTCTTCTATTGTGAAATTTGACTTCCTTCATATTTTATTGAATCAACATACATAGAAATGCAATTTTTACTAGACGTATTGCCTTAGAACATATTAATTGTAATTACAATACATATTTCAAACTTTTTTTTGTTAAAGATGAGTTTATCTAGTTTACAATTGAATCTCAGAAATCAATTTCAGATGTATAACGAAGTGTGTAGACTTTTTTGAGGTAACGTATATAAAATTCAACATTTTTATGAACACTTTCTTTTTTTGTTGGCTTTGTCTTTCTATTTGATTCAAGATAGATGAAATTTGTTAGGATTTGGATTAGTTCTGCATGGTCTTTCATCCTTCTTCTATTGTGAAATTTGACTTCCTTAAATTTTCTTGAATCAACGTACATAGAAATGCAATTTTTAGTAGACATAATGCCTTAGAACATTTTATTTGTGATTACAATACATTTTTCAAACTTTTTCGGTTAAAGATGAGTTTATCTAGTTTACAATTTAGTCTCAGATATCAATTTTTTATGTTGGCTTTGTCTTTCTATTTGATTCAAGATAGATGAAATTTGTTAGGATTTGGATTAGTTCTGCATGGCCTTTCATCTTTCTTCTATTGTGAAATTTGACTTCCTTCATATTTTCTTGAATCAATGTACATAGAAATGCAATTTTTACTAGACGTATTGCCTTAGAACATATTAATTGTAATTACAATACATATTTCAAACTTTTTTTGTTAAAGATGAGTTTATCTATTTTACAATTGAGTCTCAAAAATCAATTTCAGATGTATAACGAAGTGTGTAGACTTTTTTGAGTTAACGTATATAAAATTCAACATTTTTATGAACTCTTTCTTTTTTTGTTGGCTTTGTCTTTCTATTTGATTCAAGATAGATGAAATTTGTTAGGATTTGGATTAGTTCTGCATGGTCTTTCATCCTTCTTTTATTGTGAAATTTGACTTCCTTCATATTTTCTTGAATCAATGTACATAGAAATGCAATTTTTAATAGACGTATTGCCTTAGAACATATTAATTGTAATTACAATACATTTTTCAAACTTTTTCTGTTAAAGATGAGTTTATCTAGTTTACAATTTAGTCTCAGAAATCAATTTCTGACTTATAACGAAGTGTGTAGACTTTTTTGAGTTAACGTATATTAAATTCAACATTGTTATTTACTCTTTCTTTTTGTGTTGGCTTTGTCTTTCTATTTGATTCAAGATAGATGAAATTTGTTAGGATTTGGATTAGTTCTGCATGGTATTTCATCTTTCTTTTATTGTGAAATTTGACTTCCTTCATATTTTATTGAATCAACATACATAGAAATGCAATTTTTACTAGACGTATTGCCTTAGAACATATTAATTGTAATTACAATACATATTTCAAACTTTTTTTTTGTTAAAGATGAGTTTATCTAGTTTACAATTGAGTCTCAGAAATCAATTTCAGATGTATAACGAAGTGTGTAGACTTTTTTGAGTTAACGTATATTAAATTCAACATTGTTATGAACTCTTTATTTTTGTGTTGGCTTTGTCTTTCTATTTGATTCAAGATAGATGAAATTTGTTAGGATTTGGATTAGTTCTGCATGGTCTTTCATCCTTCTTCTATTGTGAAATTTGACTTCCTTCATATTTTCTTGAATCAACGTACATAGAAATGCAATTTTTACTAGACGTATTGCCTTAGAACATATTAATTGTAATTACAATACATATTTCAAACTTTTTTTTTGTTAAATATGAGTTTATCTAGTTTACAATTCAGTCTCAGAAATCAATTTCAGATGTATAACGAAGTGTGTAGATTTTTGAGTTAACGTATAAAAATTCAACATTTTATGAACTCTTCTTTTTTTGTTGGCTTTGTCTTTCTATTTGATTCAAGATAGATGAAATTTGTTAGGATTTGGATTAGTTCTGCATGGTCTTTCATCTTCTTTATTGTGAAATTTGACTTCCTTCATATTTTCTTGAATCAATGTACATAGAAATGCAATTTTTACTAGACGTATTGCCTTAGAACATATTAATTGTAATTACAATACATATTTCAAACTTTTTTTTGTTAAGATGAGTTTATCTAGTTTACAATTGAGTCTCAGAAATCAATTTCAGATGATAACGAAGTGTGTAGACTTTTTTGAGTTAACGTATATTAAATTCAACATTTTATGAACTTTTATTTTTGTGTTGGCTTTGTCTTTCTATTTGATTCAAGATAGATGAAATTTGTTAGGATTTGGATTAGTTCTGCATGGTCTTTTCATCCTTCTTCTATTGTGAAATTTGACTTCCTTCATATTTTCTTGAATCAACGTACATAGAAATGCAATTTTTAGTAGACAATGCCTTAGAACATTTATTGTGATTACAATACATTTTTCAAACTTTTTCGGTTAAAGATGAGTTTATAGTTTACAATTTAGTTCAGAAATCAATTTTTTATGTTGGCTTTGTCTTTCTATTTGATTCAAATAGATGAAATTTGTTAGGATTTGGATTAGTTCTGCATGGTCTTTCATCTTCTTCTATTGTGAAATTTGACTTCCTTCATATTTTCTTGAATCAACGTACATAGAAATGCAATTTTTACTAGACGTATTCCTTAGAACATATTAATTGTAATTACAATACATTTTCAAACTTTTTTTGTTAAAGATGAGTTTATCTAGTTTACAATTAGTCTCAGAAATCAATTTCAGATGTATAACGAAGTGTGTAGACTTTTTGAGTTAACGTATATAAAATTCAACATTTTATGAACTCTTTTTTTGTTGGCTTTGTCTTTCTATTTGATTCAAGATAGATGAAATTTGTTAGGATTTGGATTAGTTCTGCATGGTCTTTCATCCTTTTTATTGTGAAATTTGACTTCCTTCATATTTTCTTGAATCAACGTACATAGAAATGCAATTTTTACTAGACGTATTGCCTTAGAACATATTAATTGTAATTACAATACATTTTCAAACTTTTTTGTTAAAGATGAGTTTATCTAGTTTACAATTTAGTCTCAGAAATCAATTCGATATAACGAAGTGTGTAGACTTTTTTGAGTTAACGTATTAAATTCAACATTTTATGAACTTTTTTTTGTGTTGGCTTTGTCTTTCTATTTGATTCAAGATAGATGAAATTTGTTAGGATTTGGATTAGTTCTGCATGGTCTTTCATCTTTATTGTGAAATTTGACTTCCTTCATATTTTCTTGAATCAACGTACATAGAAATGCAATTTTTACTAGACGTATTGCCTTAGAACATATTAATTGTAATTACAATACATATTTCAAACTTTTTTTTGTTTAAGATGAGTTTATCTAGTTTACAATTGAGTCTCAGAAATCAATTTCAGATGTATAACGAAGTGTGTAGACTTTTTTGAGTTAACGTATATTAAATTCAACATTGTTATGAACTCTTTATTTTTGTGTTGGCTTTGTCTTTCTATTTGATTCAAGATAGATGAAATTTGTTAGGATTTGGATTAGTTCTGCATGGTCTTTCATCCTTCTTCTGTTGTGAAATTTGACTTCCTTCATATTTTCTTGGATCAATGCACATAGAAATGCAATTTTTACTAGACGTATTGCCTTAGAACATATTAATTGTAATTACAATACATATTTCAAACTTTTTTTGTTAAAGATGAGTTTATCTAGTTTACAATTTAGTCTCAGAAATCAATTCCCGACTTATAACGAAATGTGTAGACTTTTTTGAGTTAACATATATCAAATTCAACATTTTTATGAACTCTTTCTTTTTGTGTTGGCTTTGTCTTTCTATTTGATTCAAGATAGATGAAATTTGTTAGGTTTGGATTAGTTCTGCATGGTCTTTCATTCTTCTTCTATTGTGAAATTTGACTTCCTTCATATTTTCTTGAATCAACGTACATAAAAATACAATTTTTACTAGACGTAGTGCCTTAGAACATATTTATTGTAATTACAATACATTTTTCAAACTTTTTTTGTTAAAGATGAGTTTATATAGTTTACAATTTAGTCTCAGAAATCAATTCCCGACTTATAACGAAATGTGTAGACTTTTTTGAGTTAACGTGTATAAAATTAAATATTTTTATGAACTCTTTCTTTTTATGTTGGCTTTGTCTTTCTATTTGATTCAAGATAGATGAAATTTGTTAGGATTTGGATTAATTCTGCATGGTCTTTCATCTTTCTTCTATTGTGAAATTTGACTTCCTTCATATTTTCTTGAATCAACGTACATAGAAATGCAATTTTTACCAGACATATTGCCTTAGAACATATTAATTATAATTACAATACATATTTCGAACTTTTTTTGTTAAAGATGAGTTTATCTAGTTTACAATTGAGTCTCAGAAATCAATTTCAGATGTATAACGAAGTGTGTAGACTTTTTTGAGTTAACGTATATAAAATCCAACATTTTTATGAACTCTTTCTTTTTTTGTTGGCTTTGTCTTTCTATTTGATTCAAGATAGATGAAATTTTTTAGGATTTGGATTAGTTCTGCATGGTCTTTCATCCTTCTTTTATTGTGAAATTTTACTTCCTTCATATTTTCTTGAATCAATGTACATAGAAATGCAATTTTTACTAGACGTATTGCCTTAGAACATATTAATTGTAATTACAATACATTTTTCAAACTTTTTCTGTTAAAGATGAGTTTATCTAGTTTACAATTTAGTCTCAGAAATCAATTTCTGACTTATAACGAAGTGTGTAGACTTTTTTGAGTTAATGTATATTAAATTCAACATTGTTATGAATTCTTTCTTTTTGTGTTGGCTTTGTCTTTCTATTTGATTCAAGATAGATGTATTGCCTTAGAACATATTAATTGTAATTACAATACATTTTTCAAACTTTTTCTGTTAAAGATGAGTTTATCTAGTTTACAATTGAGTCTCAGAAATCAATTTCAGATGTATAACGAAATGTGTAGACTTATTTGAGTTAACGCATATAAAATTCAACATTTTTATGAACTCTTTCTTTTTGTGTTGGCTTTGTCTTTCTATTTGATTCAAGATAGATGAAATTTGTTAGGATTTGGATTAGTTTTTTTTTGCTAAGTCAAGAAATTTAATTGATAAAAAAGATATTTACAAGATAGAAATAGGAGAAAAGAGATCAGAGTGACCCCAAAAACTCCTAAAACCTATTTAATACGATAATAAATTACATTTGGAGATTCAATTGAACTTAAGAAAACTGGGCGACCTTCAAAGTGAAAACCAACCCCATCCTCTAATAAGCAACCACGTTTTGCCATTGCATCAGCTGCAAAGTTTGCCTCTCTAAAGGAATGTTCAAAACGAATTGAACCATATAAACCTTTAACCTCCAACCATCTTTGCCTAGCAAACCAAGGAACGTTATCTTCTTCCAAAGCCTTCAACATACTTGTAGAATCTGATCTAATAACAATGCAAGTATATCCCCACTGAACTTCCCACTCCATACCCACAATAATACCATACAATTCAGACAAATAATTAGAAGTAACTCCCAAGCCAATACACATTGCACCAACCACTTCACAATTTGCATTCCTTGCAACAACACCAGCTCCCGCCACCCCTGGATTACCTCTTGAGGCACCATCCGTGCACAAAAGCAATTCATTAGTATTAGGAGGAAACCAAAAACACTCCTTAGGATCAGTAAACTTCACCTTTCTATGCCGAACTCGAAAAAACTCCAGAATTCTCAAGTCTTCAAAAGAAATATGCATATAACTCTTCATACGAACTGAATATTCTTGCATCAAACTAAAAACACGTTTTTGAAATAAAGACCAACAAGGGTTCTTCTTTTCATACACTTTTTTGTTTCTAGTGAACCATAATTCTGAACGCACAACCAAATTCACTACCAACCACTGAAGGATTTGGATTAGTTCTGCATGGTCTTTCATCCTTCTTCTATTGTGAAATTTGACTTCCTTCATATTTTCTTGAATCAACTTACATAGAAATGCAATTTTTACTAGACGTATTGCCTTAGAACATATTAATTGTAATTACAATACAATTTTCAAACTTTTTCTGTTAAATTCGAGTTTATCTAGTTTACAATTTAGTCTCAGAAACCAATTTCCGACTTATAACGAAGTGTGTAGACTTTTTTGAGTTAATTATATAAGATTCAACATTTTTATGAACTCTTTGTTTTTGTGTTAGATTTGTCTTTCTATTTGATTCAAGATAGATGAAATTTGTTAGGATTTGGATTAGTTCTGCATGGTCTTTCATCCTTCTTCTATTGTGAAATTTGACTTCCTTCAAATTTTCTTGAATCAACGTATATAGAAATGCAATTTTTACTAGACGTATTGCCTTAGAACATATTAATTGTAATTACAATACATTTTTCAAACTTTCTTTGTTAAAGATGATTTTATCTAGTTTACAATTTAGTCACAGAAATCAATTTCAGATATATAACGAAGTGTGTAGACTTTTTTGAGTTAGCTTTTTTAAATTCAACATTTTTATGAACTCTTTCTTTTTATGTTGGCTTTGTCTTTCTATTTGATTCAAGATGGATGAAATTTTTTAGGATTTGGATTAGTAGTGCATGGTCTCTCATCTTTCTTCTATTGTGAAATTTGACTTCCTTCATATTTTCTTGAATCAACGTACATTAAAATGTAATTTTTACTAGACGTATTGCCTTAGAACATATTAATTGTAATTACAATACATTTTTAAAACTTTTTTTTGTTAAAGATGAGTTTATCTAGTTTACAATTTAGTCTCAGAAATCAATTTCAGATGTATAACGAAGTGTGTAGACTTTTTTGAGTTAACGTATATAAAATTCAACAAAAAAGGCAAAAAACCATAGTGGTATTGTTAAGGATTTGTGGTTGGTAGTGAATTTGGTTGTGCGTTCAGAATTATGGTTCACTAGGAACAAAAAAGTGTATGAAAAGAAGAACCCTTGTTGGTCTTTATTTCAAAAACGTGTTTTTAGTTTGATGCAAGATTATTCAGTTCGTATGAAGAGTTATACGCATAATTCTATGGATGACTTGAGAATTCTGGAGTTTTTTAGGGTTCGGCATAGAAAGGTGAAGTTTACTGATCCCAAGGAGTGTTTTTGGTTTCCACCTAATGATAATGAATTGCTTTTGTGCACGGATGGCGCCTCAAGAGGTAATCCTGGGGTGGCGGGAGCTGGTGTTGTTGCAAGGAATGCACATTGTGAAGTGGTAGGTGCAATGTGTATTGGTTTGGGAGTTACTTATCATTATTTGGCTGAATTGTATGGTATTATTGTGGGTATGGAGTGGGCAGTTCAGTGGGGTATGCTTGCATTGTAGTAGATCAGATTCTACAAAGTGTGTTGAAGCTTTGGAAGAAGATACCGTTCCTTGGTTTGCTAGGCAAAATGGATGGAAGTTAAAGTTTATATGGTTCAATTCGTTTGAACATTCTTTTAGAGAGGCAAATTTGCAGCTGATGCAATGGCAAAGCGTGGTTGTTTACTAGAGGACGGAGTTGGTTTTCACTTTGAAGGTTCGACCAGTTTTTTTTAAGTTCTATTGAGTTTCCAAATGTAATTTATTATCGTTTTAAATAGTTTTAAGAGTTTTTTAGGGGTTTCTCTGATCCCTTTCTCCTTCACCTATCTTGTAATACTTTTTTATCAATATATTTTCTTGACTTAGCAAAAAAAAGTATATAAAATTCAACATTTTTATGAACTCTTTCTTTTTGTGTTGGCTTTGTCTTTCTATTTGATTCAAGATAGATGAAATTTGTTAGGATTTGGATTAGTTCTGCATGGTCTTTCATCCTTTCTTCTATTGTGAAATTTGACTTCCTTCATATTTTCTTGAATCAACGTACATAGAAATGCAATTTTTACTAGACGTATTGCCTTAGAAATTAATTGTAATTACAATATTTTTCAAACTTTTTCTGTTAAGATGAGTTTATCTAGTTTACAATTTAGTCTCAGAAATCAATTTCCGACTTATAACGAAATGTGTAGACTTTTTTGAGTTAACGTATATAAAATTCAACATTTTTATGAACTCTTTCTTTTTGTGGCTTTGTCTTTCTATTTGATTCAAGATAGATGAAATTTGTTAGGATTTGGATTAGTTCTGCATGGTCTTTCATCCTTCTTCTATTGTGAAATTTGACTTCCTTCATATTTTCTTGAATCAACGTACATAGAAATGCAATTTTTACTAGACGTATTGCCTTAGAACATATTAATTGTAATTACAATACATTTTTCAAACTTTTTCTGTTAAAGATGAGTTTATCTAGTTTACAATTTAGTCTCAGAAATCAATTTCCGACTTATAACGAAATGTGTAGACTTTTTTGAGTTAACGTATATAAATTCAACATTTTTATATTTTTCTTTTTGTTTTTTTGGCTTTGTCTTCTATTTGATTCAAGATAGATGAAATTTGTTAGGATTTGGATTAGTTCTGCATGGTCTTTCATCCTTCTTCTATTGTGAAATTTGACTTCCTTCATATTTTCTTGAACGTACATAGAAATGCAATTTTTACTAGACGTATTGCCTTAGAACATATAATTGTAATTACAATACATTTTTCAAACTTTTTCTGTTAAAGATGAGTTTATCTAGTTTACAATTTAGTCTCAGAAATCAATTTCCGACTTATAACGAAGTGTAGACTTTTTTGAGTTAACGTATATAAAATTCAACATTTTTATGAACTCTTTCTTTTTGTGTTGGCTTTGTCTTTCTATTTGATTCAAGATAGATGAAATTTGTTAGGATTTGGATTAGTTCTGCATGGTCTTTCATCCTTCTTCTATTGTGAAATTTGACTTCCTTCATATTTTCTTGAATCAACGTACATAGAAATGCAATTTTTACTAGACGTATTGCCTTAGAACATATTAATTGTAATTACAATACATTTTTCAAACTTTTTTGTTAAAGATGAGTTTATCTAGTTTACAATTTAGTCTCAGAAATCAATTTCCGACTTATAACGAAATGTGTAGACTTTTTTGAGTTAACGTATATAAATTCACACATTTTTATGAACTCTTTCTTTTTGTGTTGGCTTTGTCTTTCTATTTGATTCAAGATAGATGAAATTTGTTAGGATTTGGATTAGTTCTGCATGGTCTTTCATCCTTCTTCTATTGTGAAATTTGACTTCCTTCATATTTTCTTGAATCAACGTACATAGAAATGCAATTTTTACTAGACGTATTGCCTTAGAACATATTAATTGTAATTACAATACATTTTTCAAACTTTTTCTGTTAAAGATGAGTTTATCTAGTTTACAATTTAGTCTCAGAAATCAATTTCCGACTTATAACGAAGTGTAGACTTTTTTGAGTTAACGTATATAAATTCAACATTTTTATGAACTCTTTCTTTTTGTGTTGGCTTTGTCTTTCTATTTGATTCAAGATAGATGAAATTTGTTAGGATTTGGATTAGTTCTGCATGGTCTTTCATCCTTCTTCTATTGTGAAATTTGACTTCCTTCATATTTTCTTGAATCAACGTACATAGAAATGCAATTTTTTACTAGACGCATTTCCTTAGAACATATTAATTGTAATTACAATACATTTTTCAAACTTTTTCTGTGAAAGATGAGTTTATCTAGTTTACAATTTAGTCTCAGAAATCAATTTTGACTTATAACGAAATGTGTAGACTTTTTTGAGTTAACGTATATAAAATTCAACATTTTTATGAACTCTTTCTTTTTTGTTGGCTTTGTCTTTCTATTTGATTAAGATAGATGAAATTTGTTAGGATTTGGATTAGTTCTGCATGGTCTTTCATCTCTTCTATTGTGAAATTTGACTTCCTTCATATTTTCTTGAATCAACGTACATAGAAATGCAATTTTTACTAGATATTGCCTTAGAACATATTAATTGTAATTACAATACATTTTTCAAACTTTTTTGTTAAAGATGAGTTTATCTAGTTTACAATTTAGTCTCAGAAATCAATTTCGATATAACGAAGTGTGTAGACTTTTTTGAGTTAACGTATATAAAATTCAACATTTTTATGAACTCTTTCTTTTTTGTTGGCTTTGTCTTTCTATTTGATTCAAGATAGATGAAATTTGTTAGGATTTGGATTAGTTCTGCATGGTCTTTCATCCTTCTTCTATTGTGAAATTTGACTTCCTTCATATTTTCTTGAATCAACGTACATAGAAATGCAATTTTTACTAGACGTATTGCCTTAGAACATATTAATTGTAATTACAATACATTTTTCAAACTTTTTCTGTTAAAGATGAGTTTATCTAGTTTACAATTTAGTCTCAGAAATCAATTTCGACTTATAACGAAGTGTGTAGATTTTTTGAGTTAACGTATATAAATTCAACATTTTTATGAACTCTTTCTTTTTGTGTTGGCTTTGTCTTTCTATTTGATTCAAGATAGATGAAATTTGTTAGGATTTGGATTAGTTCTGCATGGTCTTTCATCCTTCTTCTATTGTGAAATTTGACTTCCTTCATATTTTCTTGAATCAACGTACATAGAAATGTTTTACTAGACGTATTGCCTTAGAACATATTTGATTACAATACATTTTTCAAACTTTTTCGTTAAAGATGAGTTTATCTAGTTTACAATTTAGTCTCAGAAATCAATTTCCGACTTATAACGAAGTGTGTAGACTTTTTGAGTTAACGTATTAAATTCAACATTTTTATGAACTCTTTTTTTTTGTTGGCTTTGTCTTTCTATTTGATTCAAGATAGATGAAATTTGTTAGGATTTGGATTAGTTCTGCATGGTCTTTCATCCTTCTTTATTGTGAAATTTGACTTCCTTCATATTTTCTTGAATCAACGTACATAGAAATGCAATTTTTACTAGACGTATGCCTTAGAACATTATTTGTAATTACAATACATTTTTCAAACTTTTTCTGTTAAAGATGAGTTTATCTAGTTTACAATTTAGTCTCAGAAATCAATTTGACTTATAACGAAGTGTGTAGACTTTTTGAGTTAACGTATATTAAATTCAACATTTTTATGAACTCTTTCTTTTTGTGTTGCTTTGTCTTTCTATTTGATTCAAGATAGATGAAATTTGTTAGGATTTGGATTAGTTCTGCATGGTCTTTCATCCTTCTTCTATTGTGAAATTTGACTTCCTTCATATTTTCTTGAATCAACGTACATAGAAATGCAATTTTTACTAGACGTATTGCCTTAGAAATATTAATTGTAATTAATACATTTTTCAAACTTTTTCTGTTAAAGATGAGTTTATCTAGTTTACAATTTAGTCTCAGAAATCAATTTCGACTTATAACAAAGTGTGTAGACTTTTTTGAGTTAACGTATATTAAATTCAACATTTTATGAACTTTCTTTTTGTGTTGGCTTTGTTTTCTATTTGATTCAAGATAGATGAAATTTGTTAGGATTTGGATTAGTTCTGCATGGTCTTTCATCTTCTTCTATTGTGAAATTTGACTTCCTTCATATTTTCTTGAATCAACGTACATAGAAATGCAATTTTTACTAGACGTATTGCCTTAGAACATATTAATTGTTACATAATTTTTCAAACTTTTTCTTAAAGATGAGTTTATCTAGTTTACAATTTAGTCTCAGAATCAATTTCCGACTTATAACGAAGCGTGTAGACTTTTTTGAGTTAACGTATTAAATTCAACATTTTTATGAACTCTTTCTTTTTGTGTTGGCTTTGTCTTTCTATTTGATTCAAGATAGATGAAATTTGTTAGGATTTGGATTAGTTCTGCATGGTCTTTCATCCTTCTTCTATTGTGAAATTTGACTTCCTTCATATTTTCTTGAATCAACGTACATAGAAATGCAATTTTTACTAGACGTATTGCCTTAGAACATATTAATTGTAATTACAATACATTTTTCAAACTTTTTCTGTTAAAGATGAGTTTATCTAGTTTACAATTTAGTCTCAGAAATCAATTTCGACTTATAACGAAATGTGTAGACTTTTTGAGTTAACGTATAAAATTCAACATTTTTATGAACTCTTTCTTTTTTGTTGGCTTTGTCTTTCTATTTGATTCAAGATAGATGAAATTTGTTAGGATTTGGATTAGTTCTGCATGGTCTTTCATCTTCTTCTATTGTGAAATTTGACTTCCTTCATATTTTCTTGAATCAACGTACATAGAAATGCAATTTTTACTAGACGTATTGCCTTAGAACATATTAATTGTAATTACAATACATTTTTCAAACTTTTTTGTTAAAATGAGTTTATCTAGTTTACAATTTAGTCTCAGAAATCAATTTCGATTATAACGAAGTGTGTAGACTTTTTTGAGTTAACGTATATAAAATTCAACATTTTTATGAACTCTTTCTTTTTTGTTGGCTTTGTCTTTCTATTTGATTCAAGATAGATGAAATTTGTTAGGATTTGGATTAGTTTGCATGGTCTTTCATCCTTCTTCTATTGTGAAATTTGACTTCATATTTTCTTGAATCAACGTACATAGAAATGCAATTTTTACTAGACGTATTGCCTTAGAACATATAATTGTGATTAAAATACATTTTTCAAACTTTTTCTGTTAAAGATGAGTTTATCTAGTTTACAATTTAGTCTCAGAAATCAATTTCCGACTTATCGAAGTTGTAGACTTTTTTGAGTTAACGTGTATAAAATTCAACATTTTATGAACTCTTTTTTTTGTATTGGCTTTGTCTTTCTATTTGATTCAAATAGATGAAATTTGTTAGGATTTGGATTAGTTCTGCTGGTCTTTCATCCTTCTTCTATTGTGAAATTTGACTTCCTTCACATTTTCTTGAATCAACGTACACGAAATGCAATTTTTACTAGACGTATGCCTTAGAAATATTAATTGTGATTACAATACATTTTTCAAATTTTTCTTTAAAGATGAGTTTATCTAGTTTACAATTTAGTCTCAGAAATCAATTTCCGACTTATAACGAAGTGTGTAGACTTTTTTGAGTTAACGTATATAAATTCAACATTTTATGAACTCTTCTTTTTGTGTTGGCTTTGTCTTTCTATTTGATTCAAGATAGATGAAATTTGTTAGGATTTGGATTAGTTCTGCATGGTCTTTCATCCTTCTTTATTGTGAAATTTGACTTCCTTCATATTTTCTTGAATCAACGTACATAGAAATGCAATTTTTACTAGACGTATTCTTAGAACATATTAATTGTAATTACAATACATTTTTCAAACTTTTTCTGTTAAAGATGAGTTTATCTAGTTTACAATTTAGTCTCAGAAATCAATTTCCGACTTATAACGAAGTGTGTAGATTTTTTGAGTTAACGTATATAAATTCAACATTTTTATGAACTCTTTCTTTTTGTGTTGGCTTTGTCTTTCTATTTGATTCAAGATAGATGAAATTTGTTAGGATTTGGATTAGTTCTGCATGGTCTTTCATCCTTCTTCTATTGTGAAATTTGACTTCCTTCAATTTTCTTGAATCAACGTACATAGAAATGCAATTTTTACTAGACGTTTGCCTTAGAACATATTAATTGTAATTACAATACTTTTTCAAACTTTTTCTGTAAAGATGAGTTTATCTAGTTTACAATTTAGTCTCAGAAATCAATTTCGACTTATAACGAAATGTGTAGACTTTTTTAGTTAACGTATATAAAATTCAACATTTTATGAACTCTTTCTTTTTATGTTGGCTTTGTCTTTCTATTTGATTCAAGATAGATGAAATTTGTTAGGATTTGGATTAGTTCTGCATGGTCTTTCATCTTCTTCTATTGTGAAATTTGACTTCCTTCATATTTTCTTGAATCAACGTACATAGAAATGCAATTTTTACTAGACGTATTGCCTTAGAACATTAATTGTAATTACATACATTTTTCAAACTTTTTTGTTAAAATGAGTTTATCTAGTTTACAATTTAGTCTCAGAAATCAATTTCGATTATAACGAAGTGTGTAGACTTTTTTGAGTTAACGTATATAAAATTCAACATTTTTATGAACTCTTCTTTTTTTGTTGGCTTTGTCTTTCTATTTGATTCAAGATAGATGAAATTTGTTAGGATTTGGATTAGTTCTGCATGGTCTTTCATCCTTCTTCTATTGTGAAATTTGACTTCCTTCATATTTTCTTGAATCAACGTACATAGAAATGCAATTTTTACTAGACGTATTGCCTTAGAACATATTAATTGTAATTACAATACTTTTTCAAATTTTTCTGTTAAAGATGAGTTTATCTAGTTTAATTTAGTCTCAGAAATCAATTTCGACTTATAACGAAGTGTGTAGATTTTTTGAGTTAACGTATATTAAATTCAACATTTTTATGAACTCTTTCTTTTTGTGTTGGCTTTGTCTTTCTATTTGATTCAAGATAGATGAAATTTGTTAGGATTTGGATTAGTTCTGCATGGTCTTTCATCCTTCTTCTATTGTGAAATTTGACTTCCTTCATATTTTCTTGAATCAACGTACATAGAAATGCAATTTTTACTAGACGTAATGCCTTAGAACATATTTTGATTAAATACATTTTTCAAACTTTTTTAAAGATGATTTATCTAGTTTACAATTTAGTCTCAGAAATCAATTTCCGACTTATAACGAAGTGTGTATTTTTGAGTTAACGTATATAAATTCAACATTTTTATGAACTCTTTTTTTTTGTTGGCTTTGTCTTTCTATTTGATTCAAGATAGATGAAATTTGTTAGGATTTGGATTAGTTCTGCATGGTCTTTCATCCTTCTTTATTGTGAAATTGACTTCCTTCATATTTTCTTGAATCAACTACAGAAATGCAATTTTTACTAGACGTATTGCCTTAGAACATTTATTGTAATTACAATACATTTTTCAAACTTTTTCTGTTAAAGATGAGTTTATCTAGTTTACAATTTAGTCTCAGAAATCAATTTGACTTATAACGAAGTGTGTAGACTTTTGAGTTAACGTATATAAATTCAACATTTTTATGAACTCTTTCTTTTTGTGTTGGCTTTGTCTTTCTATTTGATTCAAGATAGATGAAATTTGTTAGGATTTGGATTATTTCTGCATGGTCTTTCATCCTTCTTCTATTGTGAAATTTGACTTCCTTCATATTTTCTTGAATCAACGTACATAGAAATGCAATTTTTACTAGACGTATTGCCTTAGAAATATTAATTGTAATTACAATACATTTTCAAACTTTTTCTGTTAAAGATGAGTTTATCTAGTTTACAATTTAGTCTCAGAAATCAATTTCGACTTATAACAAAGTGTGTAGACTTTTTTGAGTTAACGTATTAAATTCAACATTTTATGAACTCTTTTTGTGTTGGCTTTGTTTTCTATTTGATTCAAGATAGATGAAATTTGTTAGGATTTGGATTAGTTCTGCATGGTCTTTCATCTTCTTCTATTGTGAAATTTGACTTCCTTCATATTTTCTTGAATCAACGTACATAGAAATGCAATTTTTACTAGACGTATTGCCTTAGAACATATTAATTGTAATTACAATAATTTTTCAAACTTTTTCTAAAGATGAGTTTATCTAGTTTACAATTTAGTCTCAGAAATCAATTTCCGACTTATAAGAATGTGTAGACTTTTTTGAGTTAACGTATATTAAATTCAACATTTTATGAACTCTTTCTTTTTGTGTTGGCTTTGTCTTTCTATTTGATTCAAGATAGATGAAATTTGTTAGGATTTGGATTAGTTCTGCATGGTCTTTCATCCTTCTTCTATTGTGAAATTTGACTTCCTTCAATTTTCTTGAATCAACGTACATAGAAATGCAATTTTTACTAGACGTTTCCTTAGAACATATTAATTGTAATTACAATACATTTTTCAAACTTTTTCTGTTAAAGATGAGTTTATCTAGTTTACAATTTAGTCTCAGAAATCAATTTCGACTTATAACGAAATGTGTAGACTTTTTGAGTTAACGTATATAAAATTCAACATTTTTATGAACTCTTTCTTTTTGTGTTGGCTTTGTCTTTCTATTTGATTCAAGATAGATGAAATTTGTTAGGATTTGGATTAGTTCTGCATGGTCTTTCATCTTCTTCTATTGTGAAATTTGACTTCCTTCATATTTTCTTGAATCAACGTACATAGAAATGCAATTTTTACTAGACGTATTGCCTTAGAACATATTTGTGATTACAATACATTTTTCAAACTTTTTTGTTAAATGATAGTTTATCTAGTTTACAATTTAGTCTCAGAAATCAATTTCCGACTTATAACGAAGTGTGTAGACTTTTTTGAGTTAACGTATATTAAATTCAACATTTTATGAACTCTTTCTTTTTGTGTTGGCTTTGTCTTTCTATTTGATTCAAGATAGATGAAATTTGTTAGGATTTGATTAGTTTGCATGGTCTTTCATCCTTCTTTATTGTGAAATTGACTTCCTTCATATTTTCTTGAATCAACGTACATAGAATGCAATTTTTACTAGACGTATTGCCTTAGAACATATTAATTGTAATTACAATACATTTTCAAACTTTTTCTGTTAAATATGAGTTTATCTGTTTACAATTTAGTCTCAGAAATCAATTTCGACTTATAACAAAGTGTGTAGACTTTTTTGAGTTAACGTATATAAATTCAACATTTTATGAACTCTTCTTTTTGTGTTGGCTTTGTATTTCTATTTGATTCAAATAGATGAAATTTGTTAGGATTTGGATTAGTTCTGCATGGTCTTTCATCTTCTTCTATTGTGAAATTTGACTTCCTTATATTTCTTGAATCAACGTACATAGAAATGCAATTTTTGCTAGACGTATTGCCTTAGAACATATTAATTGTAATTACAATACATTTTTCAAACTTTTTCTTAAAGATGAGTTTATCTAGTTTACAATTTAGTCTCAGAATCAATTTCCGACTTATAAAGAAGTGTGTAGACTTTTTTGAGTTAACGTATATTAAATTCAACATTTTATGAACTCTTCTTTTTGTGTTGGCTTGTCTTTCTATTTGATTCAAGATAGATGAAATTTGTTAGGATTTGGATTAGTTCTGCATGGTCTTTCATCCTTCTTCTATTGTGAAATTTGACTTCCTTCAATTTTCTTGAATCAATGTACATAGAAATGCAATTTTTACTAGACGCTTTCCTTAGAACATATTAATTGTAATTACAATACATTTTTCAAACTTTTCTGAAAGATGAGTTTATCTAGTTTACAATTTAGTCTCAGAAATCAATTTTGACTTATAACGAAATGTGTAGACTTTTTGAGTTAACGTATATAAAATTAAACATTTTTATGAACTCTTCTTTTTATGTTGGCTTTGTCTTTCTATTTGATTCAAGATAGATGAAATTTGTTAGGATTTGGATTAGTTCTGCATGGTCTTTCATCTTTCTTCTATTGTGAAATTTGACTTCCTTCATATTTTCTTGAATCAACGTACATAGAAATGCAATTTTTACTAGACGTATTGCCTTAGAACATATTAATTGTAATTACCATACATTTTTCAAACTTTTTTTGTTAAAAATGAGTTTATCTAGTTTACAATTTAGTCTTAGAAATCAATTTGATGTATAACGAAGTGTGTAGACTTTTTTGAGTTAACGTATAAAAATTCAACATTTTTATGAACTCTTTCTTTTTTGTTGGCTTGTCTTTCTATTTGATTCAAGATAGATGAAATTTGTTAGGATTTGGATTAGTTCTGCATTGATGGTTCAATTCGTTTTGAAAATTCTTTTAGAGAGGCAAATTTTGCAGCTGATGCAATGGCAAAGCGTGGTTGTTTACTGGAGGACGGGGTTGGTTTTCACTTTGAAGGTCGACCAGTTTTTTTAAGTTCTATTGAGTTTCCAAATGTAATTTATTTTCGTTTTAAATAGGTTTTAAGAGTTTTTTAGGGTTTCTCTGATCCCTTTTCTCCTTCACCTATCTTGTAAATATCTTTTTTATCAATATATTTTCTTGACTTAGCAAAAAAAAGATTAGTTCTGCATGGTCTTTCATCCTTCTTTTATTGTGAAATTGACTTCCTTCATATTTTCTTGAATCAACGTACATAGAATGCAATTTTTAGTAGACGTAATGCCTTAGAACATTTTATTTGTGATTACAATACATTTTTCAAACTTTTTCGTTAAAGATGAGTTTATCTAGTTACAATTTAGTCTCAGAAATCAATTTTGACTTATAACGAAGTGTGTAGACTTTTTTGAGTTAACGTATATTAAATTCAACATTTTATGAACTCTTTCTTTTTGTGTTGGCTTTGTCTTTCTATTTGATTCAAGATAGATGAAATTTGTTAGGATTTGGATTATTTCTGCATGGTCTTTCATCCTTCTTCTATTGTGAAATTTGACTTCCTTCATATTTTCTCGAATCAACGTACATAGAAATGCAATTTTTGCTTGACGTATTTCCTTAGAACATATTAATTGTAATTACACTTAATTTTTCAAACTTTTTCTATTAAAGATGAGTTTATCTAATTTACAATTTAGTCTCAGGAATCAATTTCCGACTTATAAAGAAGTGTGTAGACTTTTTTGAGTTAACATATATTAAATTCAACATTTTTATGAACTCTTTCTTTTTGTGTTGGCTTTGTCTTTCTATTTGATTCAAGATAGATGAAATTTGTTAGGATTTGGATTAGTTCTGCATGGTCTTTCATCCTTCTTCTATTGTGAAATTTGACTTCCTTCAAATTTTCTTGAATCAATGTACATAGAAATGCAATTTTTACTAGACGCATTTCCTTAGAACATATTAATTGTAATTACAATACATTTTTCAAACTTTTTTCTGTTAAAGATGAGTTTATCTAGTTTACAATTTAGTCTCAGAAATCAATTTCCGACTTATAACGAAATGTGTAGACTTTTTTGAGTTAACGTATATAAAATTAAACATTTTATCAATATATTTTCAAGATAGATGAAATTTGTTAAAATTAAACTTTTTTGGCTTTGTCTTTCTATTTGATTCAAGATAGATGAAATTTGTTAGGATTTGGATTAGTTCTGGCTGGTCTTTCATCCTTCTTCTATTGTGAAATTTGGCTTCCTTCATATTTTGTTTAATTAACGTACATAGAAATGCAATTTTTACTAGACGTAATTCCTTAGAACATATAATTTGTGATTAAAATACATTTTTAAACTTTTTCTGTTAAAGATGAATTTATCTAGTTTTATAATTTAGTCTCAGAAATCAATTTCCGACTTATATCGAAGTTTGTAGACTTTTTTGAGTTAACGTGTAAAAAATTCAACATTTTTATAAACTCTTTATTTTTGTATTGGCTTTGTCTTTCAATTTGATTCAAATGGATGAAATTTGTTAGAATTTGGATTAGTTCTGACTGGTCTTTCATCCTTCTTATATTGTGAAATTTGACTTCCTTCACATTTTCTTGAATCAACGTACACAGAAATGCAATTTTTACTAGACGTAATGCCTTAGAAAATATTAATTGTGATTAGAATACATTTTTATAAATTTTTCAGTTAAAGATGAGTTTATCTAGTTTACAATTTAGTCTCAGAAATCAATTTCCGACTTATAACGAAGATTGTAGACTTTTTTGAGTTAACGTATATTAAATTCAACATTTCTATGAACTCTTACTTTTTGTGTTGGCTTTGTATTTCTACTTAATTCAAGATATATGAAATTTGTTAGGATTTGGATTAGTTCTGCATGGTCTTTCATTCTTCTTATATTGTGAAATTTGACTTCCTTTATATTTTCTTGAATCAACGTACATAGAAATGCAATTTTTGCTTGACGTATTTCCTTAGAACATATTAATTGTAATTACACTTAATTTTTCAAACTTTTTCTATTAAAGATGAGTTTATCTAATTTACAATTTAGTCTCAGGAATCAATTTCCGACTTATAAAGAAGTGTGTAGACTTTTTTGAGTTAACATATATTAAATTCAACATTTTTATGAACTCTTTCTTTTTGTGTTGGCTTTGTCTTTCTATTTGATTCAAGATAGATGAAATTTGTTAGGATTTGGATTAGTTCTGCATGGTCTTTCATCCTTCTTCTATTGTGAAATTTGACTTCCTTCAAATTTTCTTGAATCAATGTACATAGAAATGCAATTTTTACTAGACGCATTTCCTTAGAACATATTAATTGTAATTACAATACATTTTTCAAACTTTTTCTGTGAAAGATGAGTTTATCTAGTTTACAATTTAGTCTCAGAAATCAATTTCTGACTTATAACGAAATGTGTAGACTGTTTTGAGTTAACGTATATAAAATTAAACATTTTTATGAACTCTTTCTTTTTATGTTGGCTTTGTCTTTCTATTTGATTAATGATAGATGAAATTTGTTAGGATTTGGATTAGTTCTGCATGGTCTTTCATCTTTCTTCTATTGTGAAATTTGACTTCCTTCATATTTTCTTGAATCAACGTACATAGAAATGCAATTTTTACTAGACGTATTGCCTTAGAACATTTTATTTGTGATTACCATACATTTTTCAAACTTTTTTTTTGTTAAAAATGAGTTTATCTAGTTTACAATTTAGTCTCAGAAATCAATTACAGATGTATAACGAAGTGTGTAGACTTTTTTGAGTTAACGTATATTAAATTCAACATTTTTATGAACTCTTTCTTTTTGTGTTGGCTTTGTCTTTCTATTTGATTCAAGATAGATGAAATTTGTTAGGATTTGTATTAGTTTTGCATGGTCTTTCATCCTTCTTTTATTGTGAAATTGACTTCCTTCATATTTTCTTGAATCAACGTACATAGAACTGCAATTTTTACTAGACGTATTGCCTTAGAACATATTAATTGTAATTACAATACATTTTGCAAACTTTTTCTGTTAAATATGAGTTTATCTTGTTTACAATTTAGTCTCAGAAATCAATTTCTGACTTATAACAAAGTGTGTAGACTTTTTTGAGTTAACGTATATTAAATTCAACATTTCTATGAACTCTTACTTTTTGTGTTGGCTTTGTATTTCTACTTAATTCAAAATAGATGAAATTTGTTAGGATTTGGATTAGTTCTGCATGGTCTTTCATTCTTCTTCTATTGTGAAATTTGACTTCCTTTATATTTTCTTGAATCAACGTACATAGAAATGCAATTTTTGCTAGACGTATTGCCTTAGAACATATTAATTGTAATTACACTTAATTTTTCAAACTTTTTCTATTAAAGATGAGTTTATCTAGTTTACAATTTAGTCTCAGGAATCAATTTCCGACTTATAAAGAAGTGTGTAGACTTTTTTGAGTTAACGTATATTAAATTCAACATTTTTATGAACTCTTTCTTTTTGTGTTGGCTTTGTCTTTCTATTTGATTCAAGATAGATGAAATTTGTTAGGATTTGGATTAGTTCTGCATGGTCTTTCATCCTTCTTCTATTGTGAAATTTGACTTCCTTCAAATTTTCTTGAATCAATGTACATAGAAATGCAATTTTTACTAGACGCATTTCCTTAGAACATATTAATTGTAATTACAATACATTTTTCAAACTTTTTCTGTGAAAGATGAGTTTATCTAGTTTACAATTTAGTCTCAGAAATCAATTTCTGACTTATAACGAAATGTGTAGACTGTTTTGAGTTAACGTATATAAAATTAAACATTTTTATGAACTCTTTCTTTTTATGTTGGCTTTGTCTTTCTATTTGATTAAAGATAGATGAAATTTGTTAGGATTTGGATTAGTTCTGCATGGTCTTTCATCTTTCTTCTATTGTGAAATTTGACTTCCTTCATATTTTCTTGAATCAACGTACATAGAAATGCAATTTTTACTAGACGTATTGCCTTAGAACATATTAATTGTAATTACCATACATTTTTCAAACTTTTTTTTGTTAAAAATGAGTTTATCTAGTTTACAATTTAGTCTTAGAAATCAATTTCTGATGTATAACGAAGTGTGTAGACTTTTTTGAGTTAACGTATATAAAATTCAACATTTTTATGAACTCTTTCTTTTTTTGTTGGCTTTGTCTTTCTATTTGATTCAAGATAGATGAAATTTGTTAGGATTTGGATTAGTTCTGCATTGATGGTTCAATTCGTTTTGAAAATTCTTTTAGAGAGGCAAATTTTGCAGCTGATGCAATGGCAAAGCGTGGTTGTTTACTGGAGGACGGGGTTGGTTTTCACTTTGAAGGTCGACCAGTTTTTTTAAGTTCTATTGAGTTTCCAAATGTAATTTATTTTCGTTTTAAATAGGTTTTAAGAGTTTTTTAGGGGTTTCTCTGATCCCTTTTCTCCTTCACCTATCTTGTAAATATCTTTTTTATCAATATATTTTCTTGACTTAGCAAAAAAAAGATTAGTTCTGCATGGTCTTTCATCCTTCTTTTATTGTGAAATTGACTTCCTTCATATTTTCTTGAATCAACGTACATAGAAATGCAATTTTTAGTAGACGTAATGCCTTAGAACATTTTATTTGTGATTACAATACATTTTTCAAACTTTTTCGGTTAAAGATGAGTTTATCTAGTTTACAATTTAGTCTCAGAAATCAATTTTTGACTTATAACGAAGTGTGTAGACTATTTTGAGTTAACGTATATTAAATTCAACATTTTTATGAACTCTTTCTTTTTGTGTTGGCTTTGTCTTTCTATTTGATTCAAGATAGATGAAATTTGTTAGGATTTGGATTATTTCTGCATGGTCTTTCATCCTTCTTCTATTGTGAAATTTGACTTCCTTCATATTTTCTCGAATCAACGCACATAGAACTGCACTTTTTACTAGACGTATTGCCTTAGAAAATATTAATTGTAATTACAATACATTTTGCAAACTTTTTCTGTTAAAGATGAGTTTATCTTGTTTACAATTTAGTCTCAGAAATCAATTTCTGACTTATAACAAAGTGTGTAGACTTTTTTGAGTTAACGTATATTAAATTCAACATTTCTATGAACTCTTACTTTTTGTGTTGGCTTTGTATTTCTACTTAATTCAAGATAGATGAAATTTGTTAGGATTTGGATTAGTTCTGCATGGTCTTTCATTCTTCTTCTATTGTGAAATTTGACTTCCTTTATATTTTCTTGAATCAACGTACATAGAAATGCAATTTTTGCTAGACGTATTGCCTTAGAACATATTAATTGTAATTACACTTAATTTTTCAAACTTTTTCTATTAAAGATGAGTTTATCTAGTTTACAATTTAGTCTCAGGAATCAATTTCCGACTTATAAAGAAGTGTGTAGACTTTTTTGAGTTAACGTATATTAAATTCAACATTTTTATGAACTCTTTCTTTTTGTGTTGGCTTTGTCTTTCTATTTGATTCAAGATAGATGAAATTTGTTAGGATTTGGATTAGTTCTCTATGGTATTTCATCCTTCTTCTATTGTGAAATTTGACTTCCTTCAAATTTTCTTGAATCAATGTACATAGAAATGCAATTTTTACTAGACGCATTTCCTTAGAACATATTAATTGTAATTACAATACATTTTTCAAACTTTTTCTGTGAAAGATGAGTTTATCTAGTTTACAATTTAGTCTCAGAAATCAATTTCTGACTTATAACGAAATGTGTAGACTGTTTTGAGTTAACGTATATAAAATTAAACATTTTTATGAACTCTTTATTTTTTTATTGGCTTTGTCTTTCAATTTGATTGAAATAGATGAAATTTGTTAGAATTTGGATTAGTTCTGGCTGGTCTTTCATCCTTCTTCTATTGTGAAATTTGACTTCCTTCATATTTTCTTGAATCAACGTACATAGAAATGCAATTTTTACTAGATGTAATTCCTTAAAACATATTATTTGTGATTACAATACCTTTTTCAAACTTTTTCTGTTAAAGATGAGTTTATCTAGTTTAAAATTTAGTTTCAGAAATCAATTTCAGACACATAACGAAGTGTGTAGACTTTTTTGAGTTAACGTATATGAAATTCAACATTTTATGAACTATTTCTTTTTGTGTTGGCTTTGTCTTTCTATTTCATTCAAGATAGATGAAATTTGTTAGGATTTGGATTAGTTCCACATGGTCATTCATCCTTCTTCTATTGTGAAATTTGCCTTCCTTAATATTTTCTTGAATCAACGTACATAGAAATGCAATTTTTACTAGACGTAATGATTTAGAACATATTATTTGTGATTACAATACATTTTTCAAACTATTTCTGTTAAAGATGAGTTTATCTAGTTTACGATTTAGTCTCAGAAATAAATTTCCGACTTATAAAGAAGTGTGTAAACTTTTTTGAGTTAACGTTTATAAAATTCAAAATTTTTATGAACTCTCTCTTTTTTTGATGGCTTTGTCTTTTTATTTGATTCAAGATAGATGAAATTTTTTAGGATTTGGATTAGTTATGCATGGTCTTTCATCCTTCTTCTATTGTGAAATTTGACTTCCTTCATATTTTCTTGAATCAACGTAAATAGAAATGCAATTTTTACTAGACGTAATGCCTTAGAACATATTATTTTTGATTACAATACATTTTTCAAACTTTTTCAGTTAAAGATCACTTTATCTAGTATACAATTTAGTTTCAGAAATCAATTTCAGACATATAACGAAGTGTGTAGACTTTTTGGAGTTAATGTATATAAAATTCAACATTTTTATGAACTATTTCTTTTTGCGTTGGCTTTGTCTTTCTATTTTATTCAAGATAGATGAAATTTGTTAGGATTTGGATTAGTTCCACATGGTCATTCATCCTTCTTCTATAGTGAAATTTGCCTTCCTTAATATTTTCTTGAATCAACGTACATAGAAATGCAATTTTTACTAGACGTAATGCTTTAGAACATATTATTTGTGATTACAATACATTTTTCAAACTATTTCTGTTAAAGATGAGTTTATCTAGTTTACGATTTAGTCTCAGAAATAAATTTCCGACTTATAAAGAAGTGTGTAAACTTTTTTGAGTTAACGTTTATAAAATTCAAAATTTTTATGAACTCTTTCTTTTTGTGTTGGCTTTGTCTTTCTATTTGATTCAAGATAGATGAAATTTGTTAGGATTTGGATTATTTCTGCATGGTCTTTCATCCTTCTTCTATTGTGAAATTTGACTTCCTTCATATTTTCTCGAATCAACGCACATAGAACTGCACTTTTTACTAGACGTATTGCCTTAGAAAATATTAATTGTAATTACAATACATTTTGCAAACTTTTTCTGTTAAAGATGAGTTTATCTTGTTTACAATTTAGTCTCAGAAATCAATTTCTGACTTATAACAAAGTGTGTAGACTTTTTTGAGTTAACGTATATTAAATTCAACATTTCTATGAACTCTTACTTTTTGTGTTGGCTTTGTATATCTACTTAATTCAAGATATATGAAATTTGTTAGGATTTGGATTAGTTCTGCATGGTCTTTCATTCTTCTTCTATTGTGAAATTTGACTTCCTTTATATTTTCTTGAATCAACGTACATAGAAATGCAATTTTTGCTAGACGTATTGCCTTAGAACATATTAATTGTAATTACACTTAATTTTTCAAACTTTTTCTATTAAAGATGAGTTTATCTAGTTTACAATTTAGTCTCAGGAATCAATTTCCGACTTATAAAGAAGTGTGTAGACTTTTTTGAGTTAACGTATATTAAATTCAACATTTTTATGAACTCTTTCTTTTTGTGTTGGCTTTGTCTTTATATTTGATTCAAGATAGATGAAATTTGTTAGGATTTGGATTAGTTATGCATGGTCTTTCATCCTTCTTCTATTGTGAAATTTGACTTCCTTCATATTTTCTTGAATCAACGTAAATAGAAATGCAATTTTTACTAGACGTAATGCCTTAGAACATATTATTTTTGATTACAATACATTTTTCAAACTTTTTCTGTTAAAGACGAATTTATTTAGTTTACAATTTAGTTTCAGAAATCAATTTCAGAGTTATAACGAAGTGTGTAGACTTTGTTGAGTTAACGTATATAAAATTCAACATTTTTATGAACTCTTTGTTTTTGTGTTGGCTTTGTCTTTCTATTTGATTCAAGATAGATGAAATTTATTAGGATTTGGATTAGTTCCACATGGTCATTCATCCTTCTTCTATTGTTAAATTTGCCTTCCTTAATATTTTCTTGAATCAACGTACATAGAAATGCAATTTTTACTAGACGTAATGCTTTAGAACATATTATTTGTGATTACAATACATTTTTCAAACTATTTCTGTTAAAGATGAGTTTATCTAGTTTACGATTTAGTCTCAGAAATAAATTTCCGACTTATAAAGAAGTGTGTAAACTTTTTTGAGTTAACGTTTATAAAATTCAAAATTTTTATGAACTCTCTCTTTTTTTGATGGCTTTGTCTTTTTATTTGATTCAAGATAGATGAAATTTGTTAGGATTTGGATTAGTTATGCATGGTCTTTCATCCTTCTTCTATTGTGAAATTTGACTTCCTTCATATTTTCTTGAATCAACGTAAATAGAAATGCAATTTTTACTAAACGTAATGCCTTAGAACATATTATTTTTGATTACAATACATTTTTCAAACTTTTTCAGTTAAAGATCACTTTATCTAGTATACAATTTAGTTTCAGAAATCAATTTCAGACATATAACGAAGTGTGTAGACTTTTTGGAGTTAATGTATATAAAATTCAACATTTTTATGAACTATTTCTTTTTGCGTTGGCTTTGTCTTTCTATTTTATTCAAGATAGATTAAATTTGTTAGGATTTGGATTAGTTCCACATGGTCATTCATCCTTCTTCTATAGTGAAATTTGCCTTGCTTAATATTTTCTTGAATCAACGTACATAGAAATGCAATTTTTACTAGACGTAATGCTTTAGAACATATTATTTGTGATTACAATACATTTTTCAAACTATTTCTGTTAAAGATGAGTTTATCTAGTTTATGATTTAGTCTCAGAAATAAATTTCCGACTTATAAAGAAGTGTGTAAACTTTTTTGAGTTAACGTTTATAAAATTCAAAATTTTTATGAACTCTTTCTTTTTTTGATGGCTTTGTCTTTTTATTTTATTCAAGATAGATGAAATTTGTTAGGATTTAGATTAGTTATGCATGGTCTTTCATCTTTCTTCTATTGTGAAATTTGACTTCCTTCATATTTTCTTGAATCAACGTACATAGAAATGCAAATTTTACTAGACGTAATGCCTTAGAACATATTATTTGTGATTACAATACATTTTCAAACTTTTTCTGTTAAAAATGATTTTGTCTAGTTTACAATTTAGTCTCAAAAATCAACTTCCGACTTATAACGAAGTGTGTAGATATTTTTGAGTTAACGTATAAAAAATTCAACATTTTTATTAACTCTTTATTTTTTTATTGGCTTTGTCTTTCAATTTGATTCAAATAGATGAAATTTGTTAGGATTTGGATTAGTTCTGCATGGTATTTCATCCTTCTTCTATTGTGAAATTTGACTTCCTTCATATTTTCTTGAATCACCGTACATAGAAATGCAATTTTTACTAGATGTAATTCCTTAGAACATATTATTTGTGATTACAATACATTTTTCAAACTTTTCTGTTAAAGATGAGTTTATCTAGTTTAAAATTTAGTTTCAGAAATCAATTTCAGACACATAAAGAAGTGTGTAGACTTTTTTGAGTTAACGTATATAAAATTCAACATTTTTATGAACTATTTCTTTTTGTGGCTTTGTCTTTCTATTTTATTCAAGATAGATGAAATTTGTATGGATTTAGATTATTTCTGCATGGTCTTTCATCCTTCTTCTAATTTGAAATTTGACTTCCTTCATATTTTCTTGAATCAACGTACATAGAAATGCAATTTTTACTAGACGTAACGCCTTAGAACATATTATTTGTGATTACAATACATTTTCAAACTTTTTCTGTTAAAGATGAGTTTATCTAGAATACAATTTAGTTTCAGAAATCAATTTCAGATATATAACGAAGTGTGTAGACTTTTTTGAGTTAACGTATATAAAATTCAACATTCTTATGATCTCTTTCTTTTTGTGTTGGCTTTGTCTTTCTATTTGGTTCAAGATAGATGAAATTTGTAAGGATTTAGATTATTTCTGCATGGTCTTTCATCCTTCTTCTAATTTGAAATTTGACTTCCTTCATATTTTCGTGAATCAACGTACATAAAAATGCAATTTTTGCTAGATGTATTGCCTTAGGACATTTTAATTGTAATTACAATACATTTTTCAAACTATTTCCGTTAAAAATGAGTTTATCTAGTTTACAATTTAGTCTCAGAAATCAATTTCCGACTTAAAACGAAGTGTGTAGACTTTTTTAGGTTAATGTATATAAAATTCAACATTTTTATGATCTCTTTATTTTTGTATTGGCTTTGTCTTTCAATTTGATTCAAATAAATGAAATTTGTTAGAATTTGGGTTAGTTCTGGCTGGTCCTTCATCCTTCTTCTATTGTGAAATTTGACTTCCTTCATATTTTCTTGAAAAAACGTACATAGAAATGCAATTTTTACTAGAACTATTGCCTTAGAACATATTAATTGTAATTACAATACATTTTTCAAACTTTTTCTATTAAAAATGAGTTTATCTAGTTTACAATTTAATCTCAGAAATCAACTTCCGACTTATAACGAAGTGTGTAGACATTTTTGAGTTAACGTATAAAAAATTCAACATTTTTATTAACTCTTTATTTTTGTATTGGATTTGTCTTTCAATTTGATTCAAATAGATGAAATTTGTTAGAATTTGGATTTGTTCTGGCTGGTCTTTCATCCTTCTTCTATTGTGAAATTTGACTTCCTTCATATTTTCTTGAATCAACGTACATAGAAATGCAATTTTTACTAGATGTAATTCCTTAGAACATATTATTTGTGATTACAATACATTTTTCAAACCTTTTCTGTTAAAGATGAGTTTATATAGTTTAAAATTTAGTTTCAGAAATCAATTTCAGACACATAACGAAGTGTGTAGACTTTTTTGAGTTAATGTATATAAAATGCAACATTTTTATGAACTATTTCTTTTTGTGTTGGCTTTGTCTTTCTATTTGATTCAGGATAGATGAAATTTGTTAGGATTTGGATTGGTTCCACATGGTCATTCATCCTTCTTCTATTGTGAAATTTGCTTTCCTTAATATTTTCTTGAATCAACGTACATAGAAATCCAATTTTTACTAGACGTAATGCTTTAGAACATATTATTTGTGATTACAATACATTTTTCAAACTATTTCTGTTAAAGATGAGTTTATCTAGTTTACGATTTAGTCTCAGAAATAAATTTCCGACTTATAAAGAAGTGTGTAAACGTTTTTGAGTTAACGTCTATAAAATTCAAAAAAATTATGAACTCTTTCTTTTTTTGATGGCTTTGTCTTTTTATTTGATTCAAGATAGATGAAATTTGTTAGGATTTGGATTAGTTATGCATGGTTTTTCATCCTTCTTCTATTGTGAAATTTGACTTCCTTCATATTTTCTTGAATCAACGTACATAGAAATGCAATTTTTACTAGACGTAATGCCTTAGAAAATATTATTTGTGATTACAATACATTTTCAAACTTTTTCTGTTAAAGACGAATTTATTTAGTTTACAATTTAGTTTCAGAAATCAATTTCAGAGTTATAACGAAGTGTGTAGACTTTGTTGAGTTAACGTATATAAAATTCAACATTTTTATGAACTCTTTCTTTTTGTGTTGGCTTTGTCTTTCTATTTGATAGATAGATGAAATTTGTTAGGATTTGGATTAGTTCTACATAGTCTTTCATCCTTCTTCTAGTGTGAAATTTGACTTCCTTCAAATTTCTTGAATCAACGTACATAGAAATGCAATTTTTACTAGAGCTATTGCCTTAGAACATATTCATTGTAATCACAATACATTTTTCAAACTTTTTCTGTTAAAAATGAGTTTATCTAGTTTACAATTTAGTCTCAGAAATCAACTTCCGACTTATAACGAAGTGTGTAGACATTTTTGAGTTAACGTATAAAAAATTAAACATTTTTATTAACTCATTATTTTTGTATTGGCTTTGTCTTTCAATTTGATTCAAATAGATGAAATTTGTTAGAATTTGGATTAGTTCTGGCTGGTCTTTCATCCTTTTTCTATTGTGAAATTTGTCTTCCTTCATATTTTCTTGAATCGACGTACATAGAAATGCAATTTTAACTAGATCTAATTCCTTAGAACATATTATTTGTGATTACAATACATTTTCAAACTTTTTCTGTTAAAGACGAATTTATTTAGTTTACAATTTAGTTTCAGAAATCAATTTCAGAGTTATAACGAAGTGTGTAGACTTTTTTGAGTTAACGTGTATAAAATTCAAACATTTTTATGAACTCTTTCTTTTTGAGACTAAATTGTAAACTAGATAAACAAATCTTTAACAGAAAAGGTTTGAAAAATGTATTGTAATCACAATTAATATGTTCTAAGGCAGTACGTTTAGTAAAAAATGCATTTCTATGTATGTTGATTCAAGAATATATGAAGGAAGTCAAATTTCACAATAGAAGAAGGACGAAAGGGCAAGCAAAACTAATCCAAATCCTAACAAATTTCATCTATCTAGAATCAAATAGAAAGACAAAGCCAACACAAAAAGAAAGAGTTCATAAAAATGTTGAATTTTATATACGTTAACTCAAAAAAGTCTACCCACTTCGTTATAAGTCGGAAAATGATTTTTGAGACTAAATGGTAAACTAGATAAACTCATCTTTAACAGAAAAAGTTTGAAAAACGTATTGTAATTACAATTAATATGTTCTAAGGAAATATGTCTAGTAAAAATTGCATTTCTATGTACATTGATTCAAGAAAATATGAAGGAAGTCAAATTTCACAATAGAAGAAGGATGAAATACCAAGCAGAACTAATCCAAATCCTAACAAATTTCATCTATCTTGAATCAAATAGAAAGAGAAATCCAACACAAAAAGAAAGAGTTCATAAAAATGTGGAATTTTATATACGTTAACTCAAAAAATCTACACACTTCGTTATAAGTCGGAAATTGGTTTCTGAGACTAAATTGTTAACTAGATAAACTCGTCTTTAACAGAAAAAGTTTGAAAAATATATTGTAATCACAAATAATATGTTCTAAGGCATTACGTCTAGTAAAATTGCCTTTCTATGTATGTTGATTCAAGAAAATATGAAGGAAGTCAAATTTCACAATAAAAGAAGGATGAAAGACGCAGAACTAATCCAAATGCTAACAAATTTCATCCATCTTGAATCAAATAGAAAGAAAAAACCAACACAAAAAAAAAGTTCATAAAAATGTTGAATATTATATACGTTAACTCCAAAAAGTCTGCACACTTCGTTATAAGTCTGAAATTGGTTTCTGAGACTAAATTGTAAACTAGATAAACTCATCTTTAATAGAAAAAGTTTGAAAAATGTATTGTAATCACAAATAATATGTTCTAAGGCATTACGTCTAGTAAAAATTGCATTTCTATGTACGTTGATTCAAGAAAATATGAAATTAGGAAAATTTCACAATAGAAGAAGGATGAAAGACCAAGAAGAACTAATCCAAATCCTAACAAATTTCATCTATATTGAATCAAATAGAAAGACAAAACCATCACAGAAAAAGAAAGAGTTCATAAAAATGTAGAATTTTATATACGTTAACTCAAATAAGTCTACACACTTCCTTATAAGTCAGAAATTGATTTCTGAGACTAAATTGTAAACTAGATAAACTCATCTTTAACAGAAAAAGTTTGAAAAATGTATTGTAATCACAAATAATATGTTCTAAGGCATTACGTCTAGTAAAAATTGCATTTCTATGTACGTTGATTCAAGAAAATATGAAATTAGGAAAATTTCACAATAGAAGAAGGATGAAAGACCAAGAAGAACTAATCCAAATCCTAACATCATCTATCTTGAATCAAATAGAAAGACAAAACCATCACAGAAAAAGAAATAGTTCATAAAAATGTTGTTGCATTACGTCAAGTGGTCAAGACTTTTTCTGTCTCCTCTTTGCTCTGGCAATTTTGGAGAACTTTTCAAACTTTTTTGTACGTGCTTCATCTTGGATCATCTTTTGGTGATTCAATGGGAGATCTTGTTGATCCAAATCATATAGTTGCGCCTTCTAAGATGTTAACATATGCAGATAGACTCAAGGGTAGGAAAGAGCTTCCTAAAACCTCTGTGGATCTTTCTTCTCTACCAAACCCTACTTTGAAAGATGGAAAACCTTCTATTGAGATTCCTAATGAGTTATATCTGGAAGGATGTGCGTTATGGAAGTTTAGTCTTATTGGAAGGTTTCAAAGAACTTACCTTTTCTGACGTTAAAAAAACCTAGAACTTCAATGGCAGCTGGGTGAAGGCCGGGTTCACTTTGTTCCGTTGAATAGAGGTTTCTTCATCATCAAGTTATTATCGCAGGAGGATAAAGTGAAGATTTTACAGGCTGAACAATGGGTTGTTGCTCAACAGAAACTAAATCTCATGGAATGGTTTCCTAGTTTTGATGCTGACAAACAAAGATCTTCACGTTCCACAGTTTGGGTCAAGTTTCCTGGGCTTCCAATGGAATTCTGGATTGAAAAAACTTTACTTGCAATGGGGAAAACTCTAGGATCTCCTATTGTGGTTGATAAAAGAACGTTGGCACATGAGTATGGACACTTTGCTTCGGTCCTCATTGATATTGATTTTGCTGAGCTCAAATCTGTTGATATTAATATCACTGTGGGAGAACGTGAGTTTTGTCAACCTTTTGAGATCCTTAAAAGACCTCAATTATGTTCTAAGTGCAGCATTATTGGGCATTCAGATGGTGAATGTAGGAAGAAAACAAGAGGTGAATCTGTCAAAGCTCCGCAAGTGGCTGCTGACTCGCAACAGGCTATTGTGTTAGTTAACAAGCAACAGCATCATGAGAACAAGCTGGTACGGAATGGAAAGAAGCTAGGTGAAAGAAAAAGGGAAAGACAGCTCCGTCTATTCCTTTTGTGCCTGAAAAGATTACTCATGTTGGTGAAAGTACTTCAAATAATGTGGCTGATAATGTTTTGTGCATCAGTGACACTGTTGAGTTGGAACAACAGTTGCAGGATAGTTTAGCTCAATCTGAAGCTGTTTTGCGTATGGCATCTGCTGAGGTTGAAAAACACAAGCAAGCCATTCTTACGCATTCGGTATTAGCTAGTAAAGCTAGGTCGTTGAGTACCTCAAGCTTTAATGCTAAGGCAGGAGGGAATGTTGGATTGGAAAGAACTAAACTTCCTCCTCCTGCTAGGATTGATATTACATCCTCGTCCACACCTTTGTGTAATGCGCTTGAAGAAACTTCAGAATTTGTCTCTAACAACAAGTTTAACATCCTAAGTGACAAGGCTGGCAATGATGTTTTGGTTTTCGGTAAACTTGGTGAGCTTACAAAGTTAGCTAAGAGGCAGCAGGTTATAAATATGCAAAACAAATTGAATGCGTTAATTGATCAGGATCAGGATTCCTTGTCAGACTCGGATGAGACCTTGGGTATTCGTGCTCGTAAGGAATCAGTTCCTAAATCCTCCTCAAACTCGGTTAAGCAATTGAAGCTAAATAATAAACTTCAACCCAGTTTAATTATGCGGGTTTTTTTTTTTTTTTTTTTTTGACATTATCCATTTTGAGTACGGTGGAAAGTTATGTCCGTTTTTTTCTCTAAAGGGCGATTTTCTTTTCCAATTTTCTTTCACGCCTAGGGTTTGATTTCTCACGTTTTTGATCATCTAAATCAGCTACGGTTGGTTTATGATGATTGAATCATCAATCCCTACAACATCAGGGATTAAAAATCCTAATGGTAGTCATGTTTCTTTTGCTGATATTCTCAAAGGAAAGAAAACCCTAATTCCAACATCTGTTGATCTTTCCAAGTTACCTAATCCAACTCTTAAAGAAGGTGAACCTGCGTTAGAAATCCCTTTGGATTTGTTTCAAGAGGGTTGCATCAGATTTCAACATAGTTTTATTGCTAGATTAGACTTCACGGGTTTGAAGTTTTCTGAAGTTAAGACACAACTTTTAGATCAATGGAAACTTGAACGGATTAAATTTCTTCCAATGGCTAAAGGTTTCTTCATAGTTATGCTTTCATGTGCTGAAGATAAAGAGAAGATTCGCAATGGTTCAGCTGCAACTGTTAACAATCACTTGTTGAAGTTAATTGATTGGTACCCAGGTTTTAACCCAAACAAACAACGTTCTTCACATGCTGCTGTTTGGGTTATGTTTCCAGATTTACCTGTTGAACTTTGGACTGAAAAGTCTTTGCTTTCAATTGGTAAGATTCTAGGTAATCCAATTGTGGTGGATGAAAAAACTTTACAGCTTGATTATGGTTTTTATGCTTCAGTTTTAATTGATATTGATTTTGCTAAGCATATTCCAGAGAGAATTCATATAACTTCAGGTGGAAAAGAGTTTTGGCAATATATTGATATTCAAAAATATCCAAAGTTCTGTTCAAAGTGTAATATTATTGGTCATGTGGATGCTGAATGCAAGAAGAAGTCGACTAAAATTGATGGGAACAAAGAGAAATAACAACAAGTAGTCGTGGGAGAGAAGCTTTTTAAGGGTAGTTATGATCCTAATGCTGGTAAGAGATGGCAAATCAAATCTAAAGTTGTTTTACCAGAAGTTAGTGTGGGCGTGGATGGTAATACTAAACAAATTAAACGAGATTTTGAGAAGAACAAGGCTGCAATAGCCCATGCAGCTCATGCAAATCAGGAAACTATACTTTGTGCTTCAGATTCAAGTACTATTGGAGTTACTGATGATAACAGAATTGAGGCTACAGTTCAATCTAGCAAGGAACAGTTGGAGAACGAGCTTGCTATTTTTTCAAATGAATTCCGTGAGGCTCAATTCAGGTTAATCAAGTGTAAAAGCGCAATTGCAGCTAAGGAAGCTATTGCTGCACATAAAGAAGTTGTGACTAAGCCTGTTGAAGCTGGTATGTCCGGGAACAAGATTGGCACAACTAACGTTTGTGGAGGCAAGTCCGTGCATAACCAGAATTCTGAATCCAAGTCCAAGCAAAACTCTGAAACATCTAATTTGGAATATACGCTTGGGGCTGATTTGGTAGACAATTCCGTGGCTTTGCAAAACTCTGAGTCCGTGACCATCAAGAAGTCTGATTTGGAAAACAAATCAGTTTCCAACCCTAATACGTTTACTAAAGCTTCTAATGAGAATTGGACGCCCGTAAAAGGTACAAAGTTTTCTTTTACGCCTATAACTGATGCTTTGCTTGAATCTTCTGAAAAAGTTAGGAAAAATACATATGAAGTGTTAAGTTCAGAATTGGGTTTTAGAGATGAAGTTGAGGTTGCTACTTTGGAGGAAGTTCAGCAAAGGATTGTTCAACATTTAGATGAGGAAGAGGCTGAATTGCTTGCTGCTAATATGGTAGCTGAAGTTAAAAATTCTTCTGAATGGGGTACGATTAGTGATCACAATGAAAACAAGAATAGCAATGTTTCAAAGGCTAAGGATTTAGTTAAGAGCTCAACTGAAACTGTTTATGCAGAAAAGAAGAAAGCTTTTCTTGATAGATTAGAAGCTCTAAGGCAACAAAGGACGGAAAAGAAAAAAGAGAGAAAAAACCTCAAACTCCTATTAAGCTTGTTCCTGGTGGTAATTATGCTTCGGATGAAGACGAATATGATGATACTTGTGATGATGAATATAATGACTTTTATGGAGACCCTGATGTTTTGGCGGAAATCCTTGCTGGTCTCCAACCTAAGAAGAAGAATTTTAGGGTGGGAAAGGGGCGTAAACGATATTAAATTCCTTTTTTTCTTCTTTTTTGTTAGTTATTTGAGTTTAGGAGCTTATTTTATGAGTTTTTAGTAATTTTTTGAGGTTATTTTTTCTCCCCTTTGGTTTATGGGGGTGGGGAGGCCTTGAGCCTTCCACTTTGTAATTCTTGTAATTATGTTTTTTTGCTTTAATAAACCATTTTGACCTAGCAAAAAAAATATGCGGGTTCTTTTTTGGAATATCAATGGTGTTGCGCGTACAGTAGCACATTCTGAGCTTAGGAAGCTGATTAGAGATTTCCATCCTGAAGTTTTTGGTCTTGCTGAACCAAGAGTGGCGTGCTCAGCAAATTTTGGGAGGAGGCTAATTTCTGAAGGTTATTCTTCGTTTATTATTAATAATTCTGCTAATTCTGGTATTGCAAATCTTTGGGTTTGTTATAAGGATGGGATTCATGTTTCTGTAGTTAATTATAGTAAACAAGCTATTACAATTGCGGTTGATGGTGTGTATATCTCTTTTGTCCATGCTAGCTACATTCAAACTACTAGGCGCAGGCTTTGGCAGCAACTAGTTATGCAAGATTCAATTACACATTGGCTGGTCATAGGTGATTTTAATTGTATTTTGCGTTTGAATGAGAAGAAAGGTGGCATGGAAATAAGATTGTCTATCATTGACAATAATCTTTTTGAATCGGATTCCTTGGGCAGCAAATTCACTTGGTGTAATAGGCAATCTGGTACTAGTCGTATTATTAGTAAGTTGGATCGTGCAATTATTAATGCGGCTTGGCTTGCTAAATTTGAGAATTGGCGGTGTAAATCTCTTCCTAGGGAAGTTTCCGACCATTCTACTCTTCTTGGTTATCCTTTTTCTGTTCCTAGGCCTTGTAGAGCTCCTTTTCGTGTTCAAAAGATGTGGTTTTTACATGGGGATTTTCTTCGGATGGTCAATGAGAGTTGGACTTTGTCTGTTCATGGTTCTCCTGATTTTATTTTCCCTTATAAATTGAAGCGTCTGAAGATTGCAATGAAGGATTGGAATCTGAGGATTTTTGGTAATGTGAATTCTCGTTTGAAGCAAGACCAACTTCGTTTTGAGACAGCAGCTCTTATTTCAGATGAGGATCCTAGTAATGCTGCTAAACTAAATGCAATGAAAGATGCTATGAAAACTTTAGGTGATACTCGTTTGCAACAGTTAACTATGCTCAAGCAAAAGTCTAGGAACAAATGGTTGGTGGAGGGTTCAAGTAATTTCAGTTTCTTTCATAATAGTATTAGAATTAGAAAAAGTTCTAATACTATTTCGGAACTTGTTGATATGAATGGGACTTGTTTGACAAATTATGAGCAGCTTCGTAATCATGTAGTTCAGTTCTATGAAGATAAGTTCAATGGCCAAGATCCGGTGATAGAAGGTGAGTTATTTGATTTTGAGCATGCTTCAATTCTTGTTGAGGAGAGCAACGCCATGGATATGATTCCTTCCCCGGAAGAAATTAAGCAAGCTGTTTTCGACCTGAGTGCGGATAGTGCCCCAGGGCCTGATGGTTTCTCTGGTTGTTTCTATCGTCATTGTTGGGATATTATTCATGATGATTTAACCAAGGCCATTATTCATTGTTGGAATGCGGGTAGTATTCCAAATGGTTTTAATTCATCTTTTATCATCTTGCTGGCTAAGGTAAGGGGTGCTAATACTCTTCGAAATTTCAGACCAGTCTTAGTAATTTTTTCTTCAAAATTTTTACTAAGATCCTAGCTACTAGACTTGGTACAGTTTTGGATAAGCTTGTGTCTGAAGAACAGGTAGCCTTCATGAAAGGGAGAAATATTGATGAGAATATCAGCTTGGCGTCGGAGATGGTTAATGAGTTGCATTATAAACGCAAGGATGGCAACATTGGCCTTAAACTTGATATTTCTCAAGCTTTTGACACGGTAAATTGGGCTTTTCTGATTGAAGTTTTCCGTAAGTTTGGTTTTTCTGAAAATTGGTGTGCTTGGATTTTTAATATCTTGCAGTCTCCTAGAATTTCTGTCATTTTGAATGGTAGTCCGGAAGGTTACTTCAAAATTAACAGAGGTTTGCGTCAAGGTGATCCCCTCTCCCCTTTGATTTTTGTCTTGATTGAGGATGTTCTTAGCAGAAATATCACGAAGCTTTTTCGTGATAAAAAGATGACGCCCATGGTAACTAGAGGTGGTATTTCTCCTACTCACCTTTTCTTTGCTGATGACATAATGATATTTTGTAAAGGTAACTCCAAAAGTCTTCATAATCTTGTAGACTTGTTGGGAAGATATCAGCGTGCTTCAGGTCAGACTGTTTGTCGTCAAAAGAGTAAGATTTATTATGGTGGTGGTTCTTCGAGTTGGTGTAATTATATTGCATCTTATTTGGGGATGAGTGTAGATACTTTTCCGGACCGCTATTTGGGTGTTCAAATTGTGCCAGGTATTGTTCGATATCGCCATATTAGCAATGTGGTTGAAAAGATTAGAAATCAGCTTGCTTGTTGGAGAGGGAGGTTATTATCTTTTCATGATCGCATTGTTCTTGTTAAATCAGTTATTGCCAGTTATTACATTCATAATATGGCTATTTATAAGTGGCCTCGTAAGTTGCCCTTTTGAGGAGGGGGGTCTCGGACTAACTCGTATGGCCACTATGAACAAAGCTCTTATTATGAAACTTTGGTGGAAGATTCGTAATTCTACAAAGAAGTGGGATCTTTTCCTGAAGGCAAAATTATTTGATCGTAAGGGTTGTATTAAGCATTCGGGGGTTAAATCTTCTATTTTGCCTGGTTTAAGGAGTGTGTATAATTGTGTGGAAAAGAATACTAAGGTCTTAATTGGTGATGGTAGAGATACTTCTCTTTATTATGACATCTGGTTTGATAAGACTAGTATTGCTGAAGTGCTAAATGATTATTCTCTCGATGCAACAGCTAGAGTTAGTGATATTTTAAAGGATGGCCTTTGGGATATTCCTGAAATTCACTTGCAATACTTGATTGCTGCTGGTCTAGAGTTGAATAGGATGCCAATTCCTATGGGTGGAGCTGATGTTAGAGTATGGATGCCGGAGTTGAAGGGTGAGTTTAGCGTTAAATCTGCAACTGAGTTGCTTCGGCAGAAGTATGCTCGGTTAGAAGTTTTTTTTTTTGATAAGTCAAAAATTATATTGCAAGAAACGATATTTACAAGATAGTTTAGGAGAAAAGAGGTCATAGAAACCCCATAAACTCACACAAACTATTTAAAACGATAATAAATTACATTTGGAAACTCAATTGAACTTAAGAAATCTGGTCTTCCCTCAAAGTGAATACCTACTCCTTCTTCTAACAAACAACCACGCTTAGCCATTCCATCCGCAGCAAAATTCGCTTCACGAAAAGTGTGTTCAAACCGAATAGCACCATATAAACCCTTAGCATTCAGCCATCTTTGTGTAGCAAACCATGGAACATTATCCTCCTCCAAAGCCTTCAGCACCGAAGAAGAGTCTGATCTAATCAACAAACGATCATAACCCCATTGAATTGCCCATTCAAGACCAACAATAATACCATATAACTCAGCCATATAGTTAGTCGCAATTCCTAAGCCAATACACATTGCCCCAACCACTTCCAAACTCGCATTTCTAGCCACAACACCAGCCCCTGCCACTCCCGGGTTTCCTCTTGAGGCACCATCAGTACACAACATCAATTCATTGTTATTAGGAGGCGTCCAATAACACTCCTTTGGATCTGAAATCTTCACTTTCCTATGCTTAACACGAAAGAAATCCAAAATTCTCAAATCTGCTACCGTATTGTACATAAAACTCTTCATTCTAACTGAGTATTCATGCATCAAATTGAACACTCTTTTTTGGAAAAAGGACCAGCAAGGAACTTTCTTCTTATATACCTTCTTATTTCTAGTGAACCAAAGTTCAGATCGCACAACCAAATTTGCTACCAGCCACAAATCCCTAACAATGCCACTTTGAAGCCTAGCTCCATTGTAAGACGTGCTCAAATCATAATGAGGTTTTATATTGAAAATACCTGCTATCCAGTTCCAAGCTTTTTGCGCAAAACTACAGCTCCAGAGGACGTGCTGAAGTGTCTCCTCTTCAATATGACAAACGCTGCACCTAGAAGCCAATTGAATCTTAAACCTGCTGCGAACTTTATCAAGAGTTGCACACGCTCCCCGAACAAACTTCCAATTCTGAGCCGCCAAAGAAGGATGCACAACTTTCCTCCACAATAGCGAAGCTTCTTTCATAGTAGGGAACTTCTTTCTAATCAAATCTCTAGCTGACTTAACTGAAAACACACCCTTCATATCAGGCATCCAAATCCTCTTGTCCCTCCCACTACAAAGCGTTGGCAAATTCTCCATAACCACACCAGCACTAACAAGATCTTGCAAGTGAGATCCTCGGTTAGAAGGTACGCAACTTAAAGTTCATCCTATTCTTGCTGCTCAGAACTGGAAATTCTTACGTGGAGCATGTGATACGTATGACCTTATCAGGCGCAGGTTCAAGATCTCGCTTGCTAACAAATGCTGCATGTGTGGTGTTCAAGAGGAAACTCTTATTCATGTGTTATATGAGTGTTGCTTTGCTACAAGGGCCTGGAATTGGCTAGATGATGTGTTCAAGTTACAACCTAATGCTAACCTTATTGTTTCTTTTAAAGAATCAAAAGGAAGGAGTCATATTGTCCGTGATCTGTGGCTTATTGCCAACCTTGTTCTTAGGTCGGAGCTATGGCAGTTGCGGAACAAGGCTGTTTTCGAGGATAAAAAGCCTAATTGGAGTATCTTTCATAAGCGCGTTCTGAAGTTGATACAAGATTATTCAATTCGGCTCAAGGGTCATATGAACAATAGTGCTGATGATGTTGTTCTTCTGAACTATTTTAGAGTGCAACACCGTAGTGTGAAGTGGCATCATCCTGTGGCTTGTTTTTGGTTACCGCCTGAGGCTAATGAATTACAAATTTGTTGTGATGGAGCGGCGAGAGGAAACCTAGGCGTTGCGGGTGCAGGTGTAGTAGCTAGGGATGAGCATTGTTCAGTTCTTGGTGCTATGAGTATTGAGCTAGGAGTCACGAAGAATTATTTAGCGGATTTGTATGGCAAATCCTAACAAATTTCATCTAACTTGAATCAAATAGAAAGACAAAGCCAACACAAAAAGAAAGAGTTCATAAAAATGTTGAATTTTATATACGTTAACTCAAAAAAGTCTACCCACTTCGTTATAAGTCGGAAATTGATTTTTGAGACTAAATGGTAAACTAGATAAACTCATCTTTAACAGAAAAAGTTTGAAAACCGTATTGTAATTACAATTAATATGTTCTAAGGAAATATTCTAGTAAAAATTGCATTTCTATGTACGTTGATTCAAGAAAATATGAAGGAAGTCAAATTTCACAATAGAAGAAGGATGAAAGACCAAGCAGAACTAATCAAAATCCTAACAAATTTCATCTATCTTGAATCAAATAGAAAGAGAAATCCAACACAAAAAGAAAGAGTTCATAAAAATGTTGAATTTTATATACGTTAACTCAAAAAAATCTACACACTTCGTTATAAGTCGGAAATTGGTTTCTGAGACTAAATTGTTAACTAGATAAACTCGTCTTTAACAGAAAAAGTTTGAAAAATATATTGTAATCACAAATAATATGTTCTAAGGAATTACGTCTAGTAAAATTGCCTTTCTATGTACGTTGATTCAAGAAAATATGAAGGAAGTCAAATTTCACAATAGAAGAAGGATGAAAGACGCAGAACTAATCCAAATCCTAACAAATTTCATCTATCTTGAATCAAATAGAAAGACAAAACCAACACAAAAAAAAAGTTCATAAAAATGTTGAATTATATATACGTTAACTCAAAAAAGTCTGCACACTTCGTTATAAGTCTGAATTGGTTTCTGAGACTAAATTGTAAACTATATAAACTCATCTTTAACATAAAAAGTTTGAAAAATGTATTGTAATCATAAATAATATGTTCTAAGGCATTACGTCTAGTAAAAATTGCATTTCTATGTACGGTGATTCAAGAAAATATGAAATTAGGAAAATATCACAATAGAAGAAGGATGAAAGACCAAGAAGAACTAATCCAAATCCTAACAAATTTCATCTATATTGAATCAAATAGAAAGACAAAATCATCACAGAAAAAGAAAGAGTTCATAAAAATGTTGAATTTTATATACGTTAACTCAAAAAGTCTACACACGAAATTCATTTCCGAGACTAAATTGTAAGCTAGATAAACTCATCTTTAACAGAAAAAGTTTGAAAAATGTATTGTAATCACAAATAATATGTTCGAAGGCATTACGTCTAGTAAAAATTGCATTTCTATGTACGTTAATTCAAGAAAATATGAAGGAAGTCAAATTTCACAACAAAAGAAGAATGAAAGGCCAGCCATAACTAATCCAAATTCTAACAAATTTCATGTATTTGAATTAAATTGAAAGACAAAGCCAATACAAAAATAAAGAGTTCATAAAAATGTTGATTTTTTATACGTTAACTCAAAAAAGTCTACAAGCTTCGTTATCAGTCGGAAGTTGATTTCTGAGACTAAATTGTAAACTAGATAAACTCATCTTTAACAGAAAAAGTTTAAAATATGTATTTTAATCACAATTAATATGTTCTAAGGCAGTATGTCCAGTAAAAATTGCATTTCTATGTATGTTGATTCAAGAATATATGAAGGAAGTCAAATTTCACAATAGAAGAAGGACGAAAGAGCAAGCAAAACTAATCCAAATCCTAACAAATTTCATCTAACTTGAATCAAATAGAAAGACAAAGCCAACAGAAAAAGAAAGAGTTCATAAAAATGTTGAATTTTATATATGTTAACTCAAAAAAGTCTACGCACTTCGTTATAAGTCGGAAATTGATTTTTGAGACTAAACGGGAAACTAGATAAACTCATCTTTAACAGAAAAAGTTTGAAAAACGTATTGTAATTACAATTAATATGTTCTAAGGAAATATGTCTAGTAAAAATTGCATTTCTATGTACGTTGATTCAAGAAAATATGAAGGAAGTCAAATTTCACAATAGAAGAAGGATGAAAGACCAGGCAGAACTAATCCAAATCCTAACAAATTTCATTTATCTTGAATCAAATAGAAAGACAAAACCATCACAGAAAAAGAAAGAGTTCATAAAAATGTTGAATTTTATATACGTTAACTCAAAAAAATCTACACACTTCGTTATAAGTCGGAAATTGGTTTCTGAGACTAAATTGTTAACTAGATAAACTCGTCTTTAACAGAAAAAGTTTGAAAAATGTATTGTAATCACAAATAATATGTTCTAAGGCATTACGTCTAGTAAAATTGCCTTTCTATGTACGTTTATTCAAGAAAATATGAAGGAAGTCAAATTTCACAATAGAAGAAGGATGAAAGACGCAGAACTAATCCAAATCCTAACAAATTTCATCTATCTCGAATCAATAGAAAGAAAAAACCAACACAAAAAAAAAGTTCATAAAAATGTTGAATTTTATATACGTTAACTCAAAAAAGTCTGCACACTTCGTTATAAGTCTGAAATTGGTTTCTGAGACTAAATTGTGAACTAGATAAACTCATCTTTAAAATAAAAAGTTTGAAAAATGTATTGTAATCACAAATAAAATGTTCTAAGGCATTACGTCTAGTAAAAATTGCATTTCTATGTACGTTGATTCAAAAAAATATGAAGGAAGTCATATTTCATAACATAAGAAGAATGAAAGACCAGCCATAACTAATCCAAATTCTAACAAATTTCAACTATTTGAATCAAATTGAAAGACAAAGCCAATACAAAAATAAAGAGTTCATAAAAATGTTGATTTTTTATACGTTAACTCAAAAAAGTCTACACGCTTCGTTATAAGTCGGAAGTTGATATCGGAAACTATATTGTCAACTAGATAAACTCAACTTTAACATAAAAAGTTTGAAAAATGTATTGTAATCACAATTAATATGTTCTAAAGAAGTACGTCTAGTAAAAATTGCATTTCTATGTACGTTGATTCAAGAAAATATGAAGGAAGTCAAATTTCACAACAGAAGAAGGATGAAAGACCAAGCAGAACTAATCCAAATCCTAACAAATTTCATTTATCTAGAATCAAATAGAAAGACAAAGCCGACACAAAAAGAAAGAGCTCATAAAAATGTTGAATTTTATATACGTTAACTTAAAAAAGTCTACACACTTCGTTATAAGTCCGAAACTAATTACCAAGACTAAATTGTAAACTAGATAAACTCATCAGTAACAGAAAAAGTTTGAAAAATGTATTGTAATAAAAAATAATATGTTCTAAGGCATTACGTCTAGTAAAAATTGCATTTCTATGTACGTTGATTCAAGAAAATATAAAGGAAGTCAAATTTCACAACAGAAGAAGAATGAAAGACCAGACATAACTAATACAAATTCTATCAAATTTCATCTATTTGAATCAAATTGAAAGACAAAGCCAATACAAAAAAAAAGAGTTCATAATAATGTTGATTTTTTATACGTTAACTCAAAAAAGTCTACCTGCTTCGTTATAAGTCGGAAGTTGATTTTTGAGACTAAATTGTAAACTAGACAAACTCATCTTTAACAGAAAAAGTTTGAAAAATGTATTGTAATCACAATTAATATCTTCTAAGGCAGTACGTCTAGTAAAAATTGCATTTCTATGTATGTTGATTCAAGAATATATGAAGAAAGTCAAATTTCACAATAGAAGAAGGACGAAAGGGCAAGCAAAACTAATCCAAATCCTAACAAATTTCATCTATCTAGAATCAAATAGAAAGACAAAGCCGACACAAAAAGAAAGAGTTCATTAAAATGTTGAATATTATATACGTTAACTCAAAAAAGTCTACCCACTTCGTTATATGTCGAAAATTGATTTGTGAGACTAAATAGTAAACTAGATAAACTCATCATCAACAGAAAAAGTTTGAAAAACGTAGTGTAATTACAATTAATATGTTCTAAGGAAATATATCTAGTAAAAATTGCATTTCTATGTACGTTGATTCAAGAAAATATGAAGGAAGTCAAATTTCACAACAGAAGAAGGATGAAAGACCAAGCAGAACTAATCCAAATCCTAACAAATTTCATCTATCTTGAATCAAATAGAAAGAGCAATCCAACACAAAAAGAAAGAGTTCATAAAAATTTTGTATTTTATATACGTTAACTCAAAAAAATCTACACACTTCGTTATAAGTCGGAAATTTGTTTCTGAGACTAAATTGTAAACTAGATAAACTCATCATTAACAGAAAAGGTTTGAAAAATGCATTGTAATCACAAATAATATGTTTTAAGGCATTACGTCTAGTAAAAATTGCATTTCTATGTACGTTGATTCAAGAAAATATAAAGGAAGTCAAATTTCGCAACAGAAGAAGAATGAAAGACCATCCATAACTAATACAAATTCTATCAAATTTCATCTATTTAAATCAAATTGAAAGACAAAGACAATACAAAAATAAAGAGTTCATAAAAATGTTGATTTTTTATACGTTAACTCAAAAAAGTCAACACGCTTCGTTATAAGTCGGAAGTTGATTCCTGAGACTAAATTGTAAACTAGATAAACTCATCTTTAACAGAAAAGTTTGAAAAATGTATTGTAATCACAATTAATATGTTCTAAGGCAGTACGTCTAGTAAAAATTTCATTTCTATGTATGTTGATTCAAGAATATATATGAAGGAAGTCAAATTTCACAATAGAAGAAGGACGAAAGGGCAAGCAAAACTAATCCAAATCCTAACAAATTTCATCTAACTTGAATCAAATAGAAAGATAAAACCATCACAGAAAAAGAAAGAGTTCATAAAAATGTTGAATTTTATATACGTTAACTCAAAAAAGTCTACACACTGCGTTATAAGTCCGAAATTGATTTCCGAGGCTAAATTGTAAACTAGATAAACTCATCTTTAATAGAAAAAGTTTGAAAAATGTATTGTAATCACAAATAACATGTTCTAAGGCATTACGTCTGGTAAAAATTGCATTTCTATGTACGTTGATTCAAGAAAATATAAAGGAAGTCAAATTTCACAATAGAAGAAGAATGAAAGACCAGCTGTAACTAATACAAATTCTATCAAATTTCATCTATTTGAATCAAATTGAAAGTAAAAGCCAATACAAAAATAAAGAGTTCATAAAAATGTTGATTTTTCATACGTTAACTCAAAAAAGTCTACACGCTTCGTTATAAGTCGGAAGTTGATTTCAGAGACTAAATTGTAAACAAGATAAACTCATCTTTAACAGAAAAAGTTTGAAAAATGTATTGTAATCACAATTAATATGTTCTAAGGCAGTACGTCTAGTAAAAATTGCATTTCTATGTATGTTGATTCAAGAATATATGAAGGAAGTCAAATTTTACAATAGAAGAAGGACGAAAAGGCAAGCAAAACTAATCCAAATCCTAACAAAATTCATCTATCTTGAATCTAATAGAAACACAAAGCCAACACAAAAAGAAAGAGTTCATAAAAATGTTGAATTTTATATACGTTAGCTTAAAAAAGTCTAAACACTTCGTTATAAGTCCAAAATTGATTTCCGAGACTAAATTGTAAACTAGATAAACTCATCTTTAACAGAAAAAGTTTGAAAATGTATTGTAATCACAAATAATATGTTCTAAGGCATTACGTCTAGTAAAAATTGCATTTCTATGTACGTTGATTCAAGAAAATATGAAGGAAGTCAAATTTTTCACAACAGAAGAAGAATGAAAGACCAGCCATAACTAATCCAAATTCTAACAAATTTCATCTATTTGAATCAAATTGAAAGACAAAACCAATACAAAACTAAAGAGTTCATAAAAATGTTGATTTTTTATACGTTAACTCAAAAAAGTCTACACGCTTCGTTATAAGTCGGAAGTTGATATCGGAAACTATATTGTCAACTAGACAAACTCATCTTTAACAGAAAAAGTTTGAAAAATGTATTGTAATCACAATTATTAATATCTTCTAAAGAAGTACGTCTAGTAAAAATTGCATTTCTATGTATGTTGATTCAAGAATATATGAAGAAAGTCAAATTTCACAACAGAAGAAGGATGAAAGACCAAGCAGAACTAATCCAAATCCTAACAAATTTCATCTATCTAGAATCAAATAGAAAGACAAAGCCGACACAAAAAGAAAGAGTTCATAAAAATGTTGAATATTATATACGTTAACTCAAAAAAGTCTACCCACTTCGTTATATGTCGAAAATTGATTTGTGAGACTAAATAGTAAACTAGATAAACTCATCATCAACAGAAAAAGTTTGAAAAACGTAGTGTAATTACAATTAATATGTTCTAAGGAAATATATCTAGTAAAAATTGCATTTCTATGTACGTTGATTCAAGAAAATATGAAGGAAGTCAAATTTCACAACAGAAGAAGGATGAAAGACCAAGCAGAACTAATCCAAATCCTAACAAATTTCATCTATCTTGAATCAAATAGAAAGAGAAATCCAACACAAAAAGAAAGAGTTCATAAAAATTTTGAATTTTATATACGTTAACTCAAAAAAATCTACACACTTCAATATAAGTCGGAAATTTGTTTCTGAGACTAAATTGTAAACTAGATAAACTCATCATTAACAGAAAAGGTTTGAAAAATGCATTGTAATCACAAATAATATGTTTTAAGGCATTACGTCTAGTAAAAATTGCATTTCTATGTACGTTGATTCAAGAAAATATAAAGGAAGTCAAATTTCGCAACAGAAGAAGAATGAAAGACCAGCCATAACTAATACAAATTCTATCAAATTTCATCTATTTAAATCAAATTGAAAGACAAAGACAATACAAAAATAAAGAGTTCATAAAAATGTTGATTTTTTATACGTTAACTCAAAAAAGTCAACACGCTTCGTTATAAGTCGGAAGTTGATTCCTGAGACTAAATTGTAAACTAGATAAACTCATCTTTAACAGAAAAGTTTGAAAAATGTATTGTAATCACAATTAATATGTTCTAAGGCAGTACGTCTAGTAAAAATTTCATTTCTATGTATGTTGATTCAAGAATATATATGAAGGAAGTCAAATTTCACAATAGAAGAAGGACGAAAGGGCAAGCAAAACTAATCCAAATTCTAAAAAATTTCATCTCTTTGAATCAAATAGAAAGACAAAGCCAATAAAAAAAGAAAGAGTTCATAAAAATGTTGATTTTTTATATGTTAACTCAAAAAAGTCTACACGCTTCGTTATAAGTCGGAAGTTGATCTCAGAGACTAAATTGTAAACTAGATAAACTCATCATTAACAGAAAAAGTTTGAAAAATGTATTGTAATCACAATTAATATGTTTTAAGGCAGTACGTCTAGTAAAAATTGCATTTCTATGTATGTTGATTCAGGAATATATGAAGGAAGTCAAATTTCACAATAGAAGAAGGACGAAAGGGCAAGCAAAACTAATCCAAATCCTAACAAATTTCAACTATCTTGAATCAATTATAAATACAAAGCCAACACAAAATGAAAGAGTTCATAAAAATGTTGAATTTTATATACGTTAACTCAAAAAAGTTTACGCACTTCGTTATAAGTCGGAAATTGATTTTTGAGACTAAACGGTAAACTAGATAAACTCATCTTTAACAGAAAAAGTTTGAAAAACGTAGTGTAATTACAATTAATATGTTCTAAGGAAATATATCTAGTAAAAATTGCATTTCTATGTACGTTGATTCAAGAAAATATGAAGGAAGTCAAATTTCACAACAGAAGAAGGATGAAAGACCAAGTAGAACTAATCCAAATCCTAACAAATTTCATCTATCTTGAATCAAATAGAAAGAGAAAGCCAAAACAAAAAGAAAGAGTTCATAAAAATGTTGAATTTTATATACGTTAACTCAAAAAAATCTACACACTTCGTTATAAGTCGGAAATTTGTTTCTGAGACTAAATTGTAAACTAGATAAACTCGTCTTTAACAGAAAAAGTTTGAAAATGTATTGTAATCACAAATAATATGTTCTAAGGCATTACGTCTAGTAAAAATTGCATTTCTATGTACGTTGATTCAAGAAAATATGAAGGAAGTCAAATTTTTCACAACAGAAGAAGAATGAAAGACCAGCCATAACTAATCCAAATTCTAACAAATTTCATCTATTTGAATCAAATTGAAAGACAAAACCAATACAAAACTAAAGAGTTCATAAAAATGTTGATTTTTTATACGTTAACTCAAAAAAGTCTACACGCTTCGTTATAAGTCGGAAGTTGATATCGGAAACTATATTGTCAACTAGACAAACTCATCTTTAACAGAAAAAGTTTGAAAAATGTATTGTAATCACAATTATTAATATCTTCTAAAGAAGTACGTCTAGTAAAAATTGCATTTCTATGTATGTTGATTCAAGAATATATGAAGAAAGTCAAATTTCACAACAGAAGAAGGATGAAAGACCAAGCAGAACTAATCCAAATCCTAACAAATTTCATCTATCTAGAATCAAATAGAAAGACAAAGCCGACACAAAAAGAAAGAGTTCATAAAAATGTTGAATATTATATACGTTAACTCAAAAAAGTCTACCCACTTCGTTATATGTCGAAAATTGATTTGTGAGACTAAATAGTAAACTAGATAAACTCATCATCAACAGAAAAAGTTTGAAAAACGTAGTGTAATTACAATTAATATGTTCTAAGGAAATATATCTAGTAAAAATTGCATTTCTATGTACGTTGATTCAAGAAAATATGAAGGAAGTCAAATTTCACAACAGAAGAAGGATGAAAGACCAAGCAGAACTAATCCAAATCCTAACAAATTTCATCTATCTTGAATCAAATAGAAAGAGAAATCCAACACAAAAAGAAAGAGTTCATAAAAATTTTGAATTTTATATACGTTAACTCAAAAAAATCTACACACTTCAATATAAGTCGGAAATTTGTTTCTGAGACTAAATTGTAAACTAGATAAACTCATCATTAACAGAAAAGGTTTGAAAAATGCATTGTAATCACAAATAATATGTTTTAAGGCATTACGTCTAGTAAAAATTGCATTTCTATGTACGTTGATTCAAGAAAATATAAAGGAAGTCAAATTTCGCAACAGAAGAAGAATGAAAGACCAGCCATAACTAATACAAATTCTATCAAATTTCATCTATTTAAATCAAATTGAAAGACAAAGACAATACAAAAATAAAGAGTTCATAAAAATGTTGATTTTTATACGTTAACTCAAAAAGTCAACACGCTTCGTTATAAGTCGGAAGTTGATTCCTGAGACTAAATTGTAAACTAGATAAACTCATCTTTAACAGAAAAGTTTGAAAAATGTATTGTAATCACAATTAATATGTTCTAAGGCAGTACGTCTAGTAAAAATTTCATTTCTATGTATGTTGATTCAAGAATATATGAAGGAAGTCAAATTTCACAATAGAAGAAGGACGAAAGGCAAGCAAAACTAATCCAAATTCTAAAAATTTCATCTCTTTGAATCAAATAGAAAGACAAAGCCAATAAAAAAAGAAAGAGTTCATAAAAATGTTGATTTTTTATATGTTAACTCAAAAAGTCTACACGCTTCGTTATAAGTCGGAAGTTGATCTCAGAGACTAAATTGTAAACTAGATAAACTCATCATTAACAGAAAAAGTTTGAAAAATGTATTGTAATCACAATTAATATGTTTTAAGGCAGTACGTCTAGTAAAAATTGCATTTCTATGTATGTTGATTCAGGAATATATGAAGGAAGTCAAATTTCACAATAGAAGAAGGACGAAAGGGCAAGCAAAACTAATCCAAATCCTAACAAAATGAAAGAGTTCATAAAAATGTTGAATTTTATATACGTTAACTCAAAAAAGTTTACGCACTTCGTTATAAGTCGGAAATTGATTTTTGAGACTAAACGGTAAACTAGATAAACTCATCTTTAACAGAAAAAGTTTGAAAAACGTAGTGTAATTACAATTAATATGTTCTAAGGAAATATATCTAGTAAAAATTGCATTTCTATGTACGTTGATTCAAGAAAATATGAAGGAAGTCAAATTTCACAACAGAAGAAGGATGAAAGACCAAGCAGAACTAATCCAAATCCTAACAAATTTCATCTATCTTGAATCAAATAGAAAGAGAAAGCCAAAACAAAAAGAAAGAGTTCATAAAAATGTTGAATTTTATATACGTTAACTCAAAAAATCTACACACTTCGTTATAAGTCGGAAATTGTTTCTAACTAAATTGTAAACTAGATAAACTCGTCTTTAACAGAAAAAGTTTGAAAATGTATTGTAATCACAAAATATGTTCTAAGGCATTACGTCTAGTAAAAATTGCATTTCTATGTACGTTGATTCAAGAAAATATGAAGGAAGTCAAATTTCACAACAGAAGAAGAATGAAAGACCAGCCATAACTAATCCAAATTCTAACAAATTTCATCTATTTGAATCAAATTGAAAGACAAACCAATATAAAAATAAAAGTTCATAAAAATGTTGATTGTTTATACGTTAACTCAAAAAACTACACGCTTCGTTATAAGTTGGAAGTTGATTTCTGATGCTAAATTGTAAACTAGATAACTCATCTTTAACAGAAAAAGTTTGAAAAATGTGTTTGTAATCACAATTAATATGTTCTAAGGCAGTACGTCTAGTAAAAATTGCATTTCTATGTTTGTTGATTCAAGAATATATGAAATGAAGTCAAATTTCACAATAGAAGAAGGACGAAAGGGCAAGCAAACTAATCCAATCCTAACAAATTTCATCCAAACAGGCTGCTAATATTATAGCAAAGCTTTCTTTGCAATCTGATTCAAGTTTGGAATCTTCTCCCGCAAGTCTATTGAGGAATCTCCGAGCCGTGACACTAACATGGAAATTCAAGCGGGGTTGGTTGATACTGATTTTGAGAAGAATAATATTTTGTCTAAGGAAGAATTAGAGGTGGCAAGCAATATTCAGTTGGAAGATGTGCGTGCTCAGTTCATTAGATGTCCAGCTTTTAGACAAGAATATTTCAAAGAAAAGAGGGAGCAAATGGAAAGAATGAATTCAAAGAAAAAATCTCCTAGTAAGTTGTCTCCTATTAAGCTTGTTCCTGGTAACTTTGCCACTGAGGATGAAGACGGAGATTTTTATGTGGATGAAGATGAAGATATCTTGGGTAATTATGCTTTTGATACGGATATTATGGATGAAATTTTTTTCTAAGAGCAAATCGTATAGAGTTGGTAGCAGCAGAAGTAAATGAAAGGAGTTGGCTATAGATATAGGTAGATTCTTTTAATTTTCTTTTTTGTGGTTATTACTTTTGTTATTTCTTAAAAGTTATTTAGACCCCTTTGGTTTATGGGGGTAGGGAGTTTGTGCTCCAAATTTGTAATTCTTGTAATTACATTTTTTTGTTATAATAAACTTTGGACTTAACAAAAAAAAAACCTAACAAATTTAATCTATCTTGAATCAATTAGAATGACAAAGCCAACACAAAAAGAAAGAGTTTATAAAAATGTTGAATTTTATATACGTTAACTCAAAAAAGTCTACGCACTTCGTTATAAGTCGGAAATTGATTTTTGAGACTAAATGGTAAACTAGATAAACTCATCTTTGGCAGAAAAAGTTTGAAAAACGTATTGTAATTACAATTAATATTTTCTAAGGAAATATGTCTAGTAAAAATTGCATTTCTATATACGTTGATTCAAGAAAATATGAAGGGTCAAATTTCACAATAGAAGAAGGATGAAAGACCAAGCAGAACTAGTCCAAATCCTAACAAATTTCATCTATCTTGAATCAAATAGAAAGAGAAAGCCGACACAAAAGAAAGAGTTCATAAAAATGTTGAATTTTATATACGTTAACTCAAAAAATCTACACACTTCGTTATAAGTCGGAAATTGATTTCTGAGACTAAATTGTAACTAGATAAACTCATCTTTAACAGAAAAAGTTTGAAAAATGTATTGTAATCACAAATAATATGTTCTAAGGCATTACTGTAGTAAAAATTGCATTTCTATGTACGTTGATTCAAGAAAATATGAAGGAAGTCAAATTTCACAACATAAGAAGAATGAAAGACCAGCCATAACTAATCCAAATTCTAACAAATTTCATCTATTTGAATCAAATTGAAAGACAAAGCCAATACAAAAATAAAGAGTTCATAAAAATGTTGATTTTTTATATGTTAACTCAAAAAATTCCACACGCTTCGTTATAAGTCGGAAGTTGATTTCAGAGACTAAATTGTAAACTAGATAAACTCATCTTTAACAGAAAAAGTTTGAAAAATGTATTTTAATCACAAATAATATGTTCTAAGGTATTACGTCTAGTAAAAATTGCATTTCTATGTACGTTGATTCAAGTCAATATAAAGGAATTCAAATTTCATAACATAAGAAGAATGAAAGACCAGCCATAACTAATACAAATTCTATCAAATTTCATCTATTTTAATCAAATTTAAAGACAAAGCCAATACAAAACTAAAGAGTTCATAAAAATGTTGATTTTTTATACGTTAACTCAAAAAAGTCTACACTTCGTTATAAGTCGGAAGTTGATTTCTGAGACTAAATTGTAAACTAGATAAACTCATCTTTAACAGAAAAAGTTTGAAAAATGTATTATAATCACAATTAATATGTTCTAAGGCAGTACGTCTAGTATAAATTCCATCTATATATGTTGATTAAGATTACATAAAGAAAGTCAAATTTCACAATAGAAGAAGGACGAAAGGGCAAGCAAAACTAATTCAAATCCTAATAAATTTCATCTATCTTGAATCTAATAGAAAGACAAAGCCAACACAAAAAGAAAGAGTTCATAAACATGTTGAATTTTATATACGTTAACTTAAAAAAGTCTACACACTTCGTTATAAGTCCGAAATTGATTTCCGAGACTAAATTGTAAACTAGATAAACTCATCTTTAACATAAAAAGTTTGAAAAATGTATTGTAATCACAAATAATATGTTCTAAGGCATTACGTCTAGTAAAAATTGCATTTCTATGTAAGTTGATTCAAGAAAATATGAAGGAAGTCAAATTTCACAACATAAGAAGAATGAAAGACCAGCCATAACTAATCCAAATTCTAACAATTTCATCTATCTGAATCAAATCGAAAGACAAGCCAAACAAAAATAAAGAGTTCATAAAATGTTGATTTTTATACGTTAACTCAAAAGTCTACAAGCTTCGTTATAAGTCGAAAAATGATTTCTGAGACTAAATTGTAAACTAGATAAACTCATCTTAACAGAAAAATTTTGAAAAATGTATTGTAATCACAATTAATATGTTCTAAGGCAGTACGTCTAGTAAAAATTGCATTTCTATGTATGTCGATTCAAGATTATATAAAGGAAGTCAAATTTCACATAGAAGAAGGACGAAAGGGCAAGCAAAACTATCCAAATCCTAACAATTTCATCAATCTTGAATCAATTAGAAAGACAAAGCCAACACAAAAGAAAGAGTTCATAAAAATGTTGAATTTTATATACGTTAACTCAAAAATTCTACGCACTTCGTTATAAGTCGGAAATTGATTTTTGAGACTAAACGGTAAACTAGATAAACTCATCTTTAACAGAAAAAGTTCGAAAAACGTATTGTAATTACAATTAATATATTCTAAGGAAATGTTTAGTAAAATTGCATTTCTATGTACGTTGATTCAAGAAAATATGAAGGAAGTCAAATTTCACAATAGAAGAAGAATGAAAGACCAAGCAGAACTAATCCAAATCCTAACAAATTTCATCTATCTTGAATCAAATAGAAAGAGAAAGCCAACACAAAAAGAAAGAGTTCATAAAAATGTTGAATTTTATACGTTAACTCAAAAAAATCTACACACTTCGTTATAAGTCGAAATTGGTTTATGAGACTAAATTGTTAACTAGATAAACTCGTCTTTAACAGAAAAAGTTTGAAAAATGTATTGTAATCACAAATAATATGTTTCTAAGGCATTACGTCTAGTAAAATTGCCTTTCTATGTATGTTGATTCAAGAAAATATGAAGGAAGTCAAATCACAATAGAAGAAGGATGAAAGACGCAGAACTAATCCAAATCCTAACAAATTTCATCTATCTTGAATCAAATAGAAAAACAAACCACAGAAAAAAAAGAATTCATAAAAATGTTGAATTTATATACGTTAACTCAAAAAAGTCTCACACTTCGTTATAGTCTGAATTGGTTTCTGAGACTAAATTGTAAATAGATAAACTTAAGTTTAACATAAAAAGTTTGAAAAATGTATTGTAATCACAAATAATATTTTAAGGCATTACGTTAGTAAAAATTGCATTTCTATGTACGTTGATTCAAGAAAATATGAAATTAGAAAATTTCAGAATAGAAGAAGGATGAAAGACCAAGAAGAACTAATAAATCCTAACAAATTTCATCTAACTTGAATCAAATAGAAAGATAAACCATCACAAAAAAGAAAGAGTTCATAAAATGTTGAATTTATATACGTTAACTCAAAAAAGTCTACACACTGCGTTATAAGTCGAAATTGATTTGACTAAATTGTAAACTAGATAAACTCATCTTTAATAGAAAAAGTTTGAAAAATGTATTGTAATCACAATAACATGTTCTAAGGCATTACGTCTGTAAAAATTGCATTTCTATGTACGTTGATTCAAGAAATATGAAGGAAGTCAAATTTCACAATAGAAGAAGATGAAAGACCAGCTGTAACTAATCAAATTCTAACAAATTTCATCTATTTGAATCAAATTGAAAGAAAAGCCAATACAAAAATAAAGTTCATAAAAATGTTGATTTTTCATACGTTAACTCAAAAAAGTCTACACGCTTCGTTATAAGTCGGAAGTTGATTTCTGAGACTAAATTGTAAACAAGATAAACTCATCTTTAACAGAAAAAGTTTGAAAAATGTATTGTAATCACAATTAATATGTTCTAAGGCATACGTCTAGTAAAAATTGCATTTCTATGTATGTTGATTCAAGAATATATGAAGGAAGTCAAATTTTACAATAGAAGAAGGACGAAAAGCAAGCAAACTAATCCAAATCCTAACAAATTCATCTATCTTGAATCAAATAGAAAGACACAAAGCCAACAAAAAAAGAGTTCATAAAAATGTTGATTTTTATACGTTAACTCAAAAAAGTCTACACTTCGTTATAAGTCGGAAGTTGATTTCTGAGACTAAATTGTAAACTAGATAAACTCATCTTTAACAGAAAAAGTTTGAAAAATGTATTGTAATCACAATTAATATGTTCTAAGGCATACGTCTAGTAAAAATTGCATTTCTATGTACGTTGATTCAAGAAATAAAGGAAGTCAAATTTCACAATAGAAGAAGGACGAAAGACAAGCAAACTAATCCAAATCCTAACAATTTCATCTATCTTGAATCAAAAAGACAAAGCCAACACAAAAAGAAAGAGTTCATAAAAATGTTGAATTTTATATACGTTAACTCAAAAAAGTCTACACACTTCGTTATAAGTCAAATTGATTTCTGAGACTAAATTGTAAACGATAAACTCATCTTTAACATAAAAGTTTGAAAAATGTATTGTAATCACAAATAATATGTTCTAAGGCATTACGTCTAGTAAAAATTGCATTTCTATGTACGTTGATTCAAGAAAATATGAAGGAAGTCAAATTTCACAATAGAAGAAGATGAAAGACCAGCTAACTAATCCAAATTCTAACAAATTTCATCTATTTGAATCAAATTGAAAGACAAAGCCAATACAAAAATAAAGAGTTCATAAAAATGTTGATTTTTATACGTTAACTCAAAAAAGTCTACACGCTTCGTTATAAGTCGGAAGTTGATTTCGAGACTAAATTGTAAACTAGATAAACTCATCTTTAACAGAAAAAGTTTGAAAAATGTATTGTAATCACAATTAATATGTTCTAAGGCAGTACGTCTAGTAAAAATTGCATTTCTATGTATGTTGATTCAAGAATATGAAGGAAGTCAAATTTCACAATAGAAGAAGGACGAAAGACAAGCAAACTAATCCAAATCCTAACAAATTTCATCTATCTTGAATCAATAGAAACACAAAGCCAACAAAAAGAAAGAGTTCATAAAAATGTTGAATTTTATATACGTTAACTAAAAAAGTCTACACTTCGTTATAAGTCGGAAATTGATTTCTGAGACTAAATTGTAAACTAGATAAACTCATCTTTAACAGAAAAAGTTTGAAAAATGTATTGTAATCACAAATAATATGTTCTAAGGCATACGTCTAGTAAAAATTGCATTTCTATGTACGTTGATTCAAGAAAATATGAAGGAAGTCAAATTTCACAAGAAGAAGATGAAAGACCAGCCATAACTAATCCAAATTCTAACAAATTTCATCTATTTGAATCAAATTGAAAGACAAAAATACAAATAAAGAGTTCATAAAAATGTTGATTTTTATACGTTAACTCAAAAAGTCTACACCTTCGTTATAAGTCGGAAGTTGATTTCGAGACTAAATTGTAACTAGACAAACTCATCTTTAACAGAAAAAGTTTGAAAAATGTATTGTAATCACAATTAATATCTTCTAAGAGTACGTCTAGTAAAAATTGCATTTCTATGTATGTTGATTCAAGAATATATGAAGAAGTCAAATTTCACAATAGAAGAAGGATGAAAGACCAAGCAGAACTAATCCAAATCCTAACAAATTTCATCTATCTTGAATCAAATAGAAAGACAAAGCCAACACAAAAAGAAAGAGTTCATAAAAATGTTGAATTTATACGTTAACTCAAAAAAGTCTACCACTTCGTTATATCGAAATTGATTTGAGACTAAATTGTAAACTAGATAAACTCATCTTTAACAGAAAAAGTTTGAAAAATGTATGTAATTACAATTAATATGTTCTAAGGAATATATCTAGTAAAAATTGCATTTCTATGTACGTTGATTCAAGAAAATATGAAGGAAGTCAAATTTCACAACAGAAGAAGGATGAAAGACCAAGCAAACTAATCCAAATCCTAACAAATTTCATCTATCTTGAATCAAATAGAAGAGAAATCCAACACAAAAAGAAAGAGTTCATAAAAATTTGAATTTTATATACGTTAACTCAAAAAATCTACACACTTCGTTATAAGTCGGAAATTGTTTCTGAGACTAAATTGTAAACTAGATAAACTCATCTTAACAGAAAAGTTTGAAAAATGTATTGTAATCACAAATAATATGTTTAAGGCATTACGTCTAGTAAAAATTGCATTTCTATGTACGTTGATTCAAGAAATATAAGGAAGTCAAATTTCACAACAGAAGAAGAATGAAAGACCAGCCATAACTAATAAATTCTATCAAATTTCATCTATTTAAATCAAATTGAAAGACAAAGACAATACAAAAAAAAGAGTTCATAAAAATGTTGATTTTTTATACGTTAACTCAAAAAAGTCAACACTTCGTTATAAGTCGGAAGTTGATTTCTGAGACTAAATTGTAAACTAGATAAACTCATCTTTAACAGAAAAGTTTGAAAAATGTATTGTAATCACAATTAATATGTTCTAAGGCAGTACGTCTAGTAAAAATTTCATTTCTATGTATGTTGATTCAAGAAATATATGAAGGAAGTCAAATTTCACAATAGAAGAAGGACGAAAGGGCAAGCAAAACTAATCCAAATTCTAAAAATTTCATCTCTTTGAATCAAATAGAAAGACAAAGCCAATAAAAAAGAAAGAGTTCATAAAAATGTTGATTTTTTATATGTTAACTCAAAAAAGTCTACACGCTTCGTTATAAGTCGGAAGTTGATCTCAGAGACTAAATTGTAAACTAGATAAACTCATCATTAACAGAAAAAGTTTGAAAAATGTATTGTAATCACAATTAATATGTTTTAAGGCAGTACGTCTAGTAAAAATTGCATTTCTATGTATGTTGATTCAGGAATATATGAAGGAAGTCAAATTTCACAATAGAAGAAGGACGAAAGGGCAAGCAAAACTAATCAAAATCCTAACAAATTTCAACTATCTTGAATCAATTATAAATACAAAGCCAACACAAAATGAAAGAGTTCATAAAAATGTTGAATTTTATATACGATAACTCAAAAAAGTTTACGCACTTCGTTATAAGTCGGAAATTGATTTTTGAGACTAAACGGTAAACTAGATAAACTCATCTTTAACAGAAAAAGTTTGAAAAACGTAGTTTAATTACAATTAATATGTTCTAAGGAAATATATCTAGTAAAAATTGCATTTCTATGTACGTTGATTCAAGAAAATATGAAGGAAGTCAAATTTCACAACAGAAGAAGGATGAAAGACCAAGTAGAACTAATCCAAATCCTAACAAATTTCATCTATCTTGAATCAAATAGAAAGAGAAAGCCAAAACAAAAAGAAAGAGTTCATAAAAATGTTGAATTTTATATACGTTAACTCAAAAAAATCTACACACTTCGTTATAAGTCGGAAATTTGTTTCTAAGACTAAATTGTAAACTAGATAAACTCGTCTTTAACAGAAAAAGTTTGAAAATGTATTGTAATCACAAATAATATGTTCTAAGGCATTACGTCTAGTAAAAATTGCATTTCTATGTACGTTGATTCAAGAAAATATGAAGGAAGTCAAATTTCACAACAGAAGAAGAATGAAAGACCAGCCATAACTAATCCAAATTCTAACAAATTTCATCTATTTGAATCAAATTGAAAGACAAAACCAATATAAAAATAAAGAGTTCATAAAAATGTTGATTGTTTATACGTTAACTCAAAAAAATCTACACGCTTCGTTATAAGTTGGAAGTTGATTTCTGATGCTAAATTGTAAACTAGATAAACTCATCTTTAACAGAAAAAGTTTGAAAAATGTGTTGTAATCACAATTAATATGTTCTAAGGCAGTACGTCTAGTAAAAATTGCATTTCTATGTTTGTTGATTCAAGAATATATGAAATGAAGTCAAATTTCACAATAGAAGAAGGACGAAAGGGCAAGCAAAACTAATCCAAATCCTAACAAATTTCATCCAAACAGGCTGCTAATATTATAGCAAAGCTTTCTTTGCAATCTGATTCAAGTTTGGAATCTTCTCCCAGCAAGTCTATTGAGGAATCTCCGAGCCGTGACACTAACATGGAAATTCAAGCGGGGTTGGTTGATACTGATTTTGAGAAGAATAATATTTTGTCTAAGGAAGAATTAGAGGTGGCAAGCAATATTCAGTTGGAAGATGTGCGTGCTCAGTTCATTAGATGTCCAGCTTTTAGACAAGAATATTTCAAAGAAAAGAGGGAGCAAATGGAAAGAATGAATTCAAAGAAAAAATCTCCTAGTAAGTTGTCTCCTATTAAGCTTGTTCCTGGTAACTTTGCCACTGAGGATGAAGACGGAGATTTTTATGTGGATGAAGATGAAGATATCTTGGGTAATTATGCTTTTGATACGGATATTATGGATGAAATTTTTTTCTAAGAGCAAATCGTATAGAGTTGGTAGCAGCAGAAGTAAATTGAAAGGAGTTGGCTATAGATATAGGTAGATTCTTTTAATTTTCTTTTTTGTGGTTATTACTTTTGTTATTTCTTAAAAGTTATTTAGACCCCTTTGGTTTATGGGGGTAGGGAGTTTTGTGCTCCAAATTTGTAATTCTTGTAATTACATTTTTTTTGTTATAATAAACTTTGGACTTAACAAAAAAAAAAACCTAACAAATTTAATCTATCTTGAATCAATTAGAATGACAAAGCCAACACAAAAAGAAAGAGTTTATAAAAATGTTGAATTTTATATACGTTAACTCAAAAAAGTCTACGCACTTCGTTATAAGTCGGAAATTGATTTTTGAGACTAAATGGTAAACTAGATAAACTCATCTTTGGCAGAAAAAGTTTGAAAAACGTATTGTAATTACAATTAATATTTTCTAAGGAAATATGTCTAGTAAAAATTGCATTTCTATATACGTTGATTCAAGAAAATATGAAGGTAGTCAAATTTCACAATAGAAGAAGGATGAAAGACCAAGCAGAACTAGTCCAAATCCTAACAAATTTCATCTATCTTGAATCAAATAGAAAGAGAAAGCCGACACCAAAAGAAAGAGTTCATAAAAATGTTGAATTTTATATACGTTAACTCAAAAAAATCTACACACTTCGTTATAAGTCGGAAATTGGTTTCTGAGACTAAATTGTTAACTAGATAAACTCGTCTTTAACAGAAAAAGTTTGAAAAATGTATTGTAATCACAAATAATATGTTCTAAGGCATTACGTGTAGTAAAAATTGAATTTCTATGTACGTTGATTCAAGAAAATATGAAGGAAGTCAAATTTCACAACATAAGAAGAATGAAAGACCAGCCATAACTAATCCAAATTCTAACAAATTTCATCTATTTGAATCAAATTGAAAGACAAAGCCAATACAAAAATAAAGAGTTCATAAAAATGTTGATTTTTATATGTTAACTCAAAAAATTCCACACGCTTCGTTATAAGTCGGAAGTTGATTTCAGAGACTAAATTGTAAACTAGATAAACTCATCTTTAACAGAAAAAGTTTGAAAAATGTATTTTAATCACAAATAATATGTTCTAAGGTATTACGTCTAGTAAAAATTGCATTTCTATGTACGTTGATTCAAGTCAATATAAAGGAATTCAAATTTCATAACATAAGAAGAATGAAAGACCAGCCATAACTAATACAAATTCTATCAAATTTCATCTATTTTAATCAAATTTAAAGCCAAAGCCAATAAAAATAAAGAGTTAAAAATGTTGATTTTTATACGTTACTCAAAAAGTCTACACGCTCGTTATAAGTCGGAAAGTTGATTTCTGAGACTAAATTGTTAACTAGATAAACTCATCTTTAACAGAAAAGCTTGAAAAATGTATATCATCACAATAATATGTTCTAAGGCAGTACGTCAAGTATAAATTCCCTTCTATATATGTTGATTAGTACATAAAGGAAGTCAAATTTCACAATAAAGAAGGACGAAAGGGCAAGCAAACTAATTCAATCCTACATAAATTTCATCTATCTTGAATCTAATAGAAAGACAAAGCCAACACAAAAGAAAGAGTTCATAAACATGTTGAATTATATATCCGTAACTTAAAAGTACACACTTCGTTATAAGTCGAAATTGATTCGAGACTAAATGTAAACTAGATAAACTCATATTTAACATAAAAAGTTTGAAAAATGTATTGTAATCACAAATAATATGTTCTAAGGCATTACGTCTAGTAAAAATTGCATTTCTATGTAGTTGATTCAAGAAAATATGAAGGAAGTCAAATTTCACAACATAAGAAGAAGAAAAAGACCAGCCATAACTAATCCAAATTCTAACAAATTTCATCTATCTGAATCAAATCGAAAGACAAAGCCAATACAAAAATAAAGAGTTCATAAAAATGTTGATTTTTATACGTTAACTCAAAAAAGTCTACAAGCTTCGTTATAAGTCGAAAAATGATTTCTGAGACTAAATTGTAAACTAGATAAACTCATCTTAACAGAAAAAGTTTGAAAAATGTATTGTAATCACAATTAATATGTTCTAAGGCAGTACGTCTAGTAAAAATTGCATTTCTATGTATGTCGATTCAAGATATATAAAGGAAGTCAAATTTCACAATAGAAGAAGGACGAAAGGCAAGCAAAACTAATCCAAATCCTAACAAATTTCATCTATCTTGAATCAATTAGAAAGACAAAGCCAACACAAAAAGAAAGAGTTCATAAAAATGTTGAATTTTATATACGTTAACTCAAAAAAGTCTACGCACTTCGTTATAAGTCGGAAATTGATTTTGAGACTAAACGGTAAACTAGATAAACTCATCTTTAACAGAAAAGTTTGAAAAACGTATTGTAATTACAATTAATATATTCTAAGGAAATATGTTAGTAAAAATTGCATTTCTATGTACGTTGATTCAAGAAAAATGAAGGAAGTCAAATTTCACAATAGAAGAAGAATGAAAGACCAAGCAGAACTAATCCAAATCCTAACAAATTTCATCTATCTTGAATCAAATAGAAAGAGAAAGCCAACACAAAAAGAAAGAGTTCATAAAAATGTTGAATTTTATATACGTTAACTCAAAAAATCTACACACTTCGTTATAAGTCGGAAATTGTTTATGAGACTAAATTGTAACTAGATAAACTGTCTTTAACAGAAAAAGTTTGAAAAATGTATTGTAATCACAAATAATATGTTCTAAGGCATTACGTCTAGTAAAATTGCCTTTCTATGTATGTTGATTCAAGAAAATATGAAGGAAGTCAAATTCACAATAGAAGAAGGATGAAAGACGCAGAACTAATCCAAATCCTAACAAATTTCATCTATCTTGAATCAAATAGAAAACAAAACCAACAGAAAAAAAAGAATTCATAAAAATGTTGAATTTTATATACGTTAACTCAAAAAAGTCTGCACACTTCGTTATAAGTCGAAATTGGTTTCTGAGACTAAATTGTAAACTAGATAAACTAAGTTTAACAAAAAGTTTGAAAAATGTATTGTAATCACAAATAATTTTTAAGGCATTACGTTAGTAAAAATTGCATTTCTATGTACGTTGATTCAAGAAAATATGAAAAATGAAAATTTCAGAATAGAAGAAGGATGAAAGACCAAGAAGAACTAATTTAAATCCTAACAATTTCATCTAACTTGAATCAAATAGAAAGATAAAACCATCACAGAAAAAGAAAGAGTTCATAAAAATGTTGAATTTTATATACGTTAACTCAAAAAAGTCTACACACTGCGTTATAAGTCGAAATTGATTTCCGAGGCTAAATTGTAAACTAGATAAACTCATCTTTAATAGAAAAAGTTTGAAAAATGTATTGTAATCACAAATAACATGTTCTAAGGCATTACGTCTAGTAAAAATTGCATTTCTATGTACGTTGATTCAAGAAAATATGAAGGAAGTCAAATTTCACAATAGAAGAAGAATGAAAGACCAGCGTAACTAATCCAAATTCTAACAAATTTCATCTATTTGAATCAAATTGAAAGAAAGCCAATACAAAATAAAGAGTTCATAAAAATGTTGATTTTTATACGTTAACTCAAAAAAGTCTACACGCTTCGTTATAAGTCGGAAGTTGATTTCAGAGACTAAATTGTAAACTAGATAAACTCATCTTTAACAGAAAAAGTTTGAAAAATGTATTGTAATCACAATTAATATGTTCTAAGGCAGTACGTCTAGTAAAAATTGCATTTCTATGTAGTTGATTCAAGAATATGAAGGAAGTCAAATTTACAATAGAAGAAGGACGAAAGCAAGCAAACTAATCCAAATCCTAACAAAATTTCATCTATCTTGAATCAAATAGAAAACAAAGCCAACACAAAAAGAAAGAGTTCATAAAAATGTTGAATTTTATATACGTTAACTAAAAAAGTCTAACACTTCGTTATAAGTCGAAATTGATTTCTGAGACTAAATTGTAAACTAGATAAACTCATCTTTAACAGAAAAAGTTTGAAAAATGTATTGTAATCACAAATAATATGTTCTAAGGCATTACGTCTAGTAAAAATTGCATTTCTATGTACGTTGATTCAAGAAAATATGAAGGAAGTCAAATTTCACACATAGAAGAATGAAAGACCAGCCATAACTAATCCAAATTCTAACAAATTTCATCTATTTGAATCAAATTGAAAGACAAAGCCAATACAAAAATAAAGAGTTCATAAAAATGTTGATTTTTATATGTTAACTCAAAAAATTCACACTTCGTTATAAGTCGGAAGTTGATTTCAGAGACTAAATTGTAAACTAGATAAACTCATCTTTAACAGAAAAAGTTTGAAAAATGTATTGTAATCACAATAATATGTTCTAAGGCATTACGTCTAGTAAAAATTGCATTTCTATGTACGTTGATTCAAGAAATATAAAGGAATTCAAATTTCATAGAAGAAGAATGAAAGACCAGCCATAACTAATCCAAATTCTATCAAATTTCATCTATTTGAATCAAATTGAAAGACAAAGCCAATACAAAATAAAGAGTTCATAAAAATGTTGATTTTTTATACGTTAACTCAAAAAAGTCTACACGCTTCGTTATAAGTCGGAAGTTGATTTCTGAGACTAAATTGTAAACTAGATAAACTCATCTTTAACAGAAAAAGTTTGAAAAATGTATAATAATCACAATTAATATGTTCTAAGGCAGTACGTCTAGTATAAATTCCATTTCTATGTATGTTGATTAAGATTACATGAAGGAAGTCAAATTTCACAATAGAAGAAGGACGAAAGGGCAAGCAAAACTAATTCAAATCCTAATGAATTTCATCTATCTTGAATCTAATAGAAAGACAAAGCCAACACAAAAAGAAAGAGTTCATAAACATGTTGAATTTTATATACGTTAACTTAAAAAAGTCTACACACTTCGTTATAAGTCCGAAATTGATTTCCGAGACTAAATTATAAACTAGATAAACTCATCTTTAACATAAAAAGTTTGAAAAATGTATTGTAATCACAAATAATATGTTCTAAGGCATTACGTCTAGTAAAAATTGCATTTCTATGTAGTTGATTCAAGAAAATATGAAGGAAGTCAAATTTCACAACATAAGAAGAATGAAAGACCAGCCATAACTAATCCAAATTCTAACAAATTTCATCTATCTGAATCAAATGAAAGACAAAGCCAATACAAAAATAAAGAGTTCATAAAAATGTTGATTTTTATACGTTAACTCAAAAAAGTCTACAGCTTCGTTATAAGTCGGAATGATTTCTGAGACTAAATTGTAAACTAGATAAACTCATCTTTAACAGAAAAAGTTTGAAAAATGTATTGTAATCACAATTAATATGTTCTAAGGCAGTACGTCTAGTAAAAATTGCATTTCTATGTATGTGATTCAAGATATATAAAGGAAGTCAAATTTCACAATAGAAGAAGGACGAAAGGGCAAGCAAAACTAATCCAAATCCTAACAAATTTCATCTATCTTGAATCAATAGAAAGACAAAGCCAAACAAAAAGAAAGAGTTCATAAAAATGTTGAATTTTATATACGTTAACTCAAAAAAGTCTACGCACTTCGTTATAAGTCGGAAATTGATTTTGAGACTAAATGGTAAACTAGATAAACTCATCTTTAACAGAAAAAGTTGAAAAAGTATTGTAATTACAATTAATATGTTCTAAGGAAATATGTTTAGTAAAAATTGATTTCATGTACGTTGATTCAATCAAATATGAAGGAGTAATTTCACAATAGAAAAGAAGAACCAAGCAAACTAATCCAATCCTAACAAATTTCATCTACTTGATCAAATAGAAAGAAAGCCAACACAAAAAAAGAGTTCATAAAAATGTTGAATTTTATACGTTAACTCAAAAAAATCTACACACTTCGTTATAAGTCGGAATTGGGTTTATGAGACTAAATTGTTAACTAGATAAACTCGTCTTTACAGAAAAAGTTTGAAAAATGTATTGTAATCACAAATATATGTTCTAAGGCATTACGTCTAGTAAAATTGCCTTTCTATGTATGTTGATTCAAGAAAATATGAAGGAAGTCAAATGTCACAATAGAAGAAGGATGAAAGACGCAGAACTATCCAAATCCTAACAAATTTCATCTATCTTGAATCAAATAGAAAAACAAACCAACAGAAAAAAAGAATTCATAAAAATGTTGAATTTTATATACGTTAACTCAAAAAGTCTGCACACTTCGTTATAGTCTGAAATTGGTTTCTGAGACTAAATTGTAAACTAGATAAACTTAAGTTTAACATAAAAAGTTTGAAAAATGTATTGTAATCACAAATAATATTTTTTAAGGCATTACGTTTAGTAAAAATTGCATTTCTATGTACGTTGATTCAAGAAAATATGAAAATTATGAAAATTTCAGAATAGAAGAAGGATGAAAGACCAAGAAGAACTAATTTAAATCCTAACAAATTTCATCTAACTTGAATCAAATAGAAAGATAAAACCATCACAGAAAAAGAAAGAGTTCATAAAAATGTTGAATTTTATATACGTTAACTCAAAAAAGTCTACACACTGCGTTATAAGTCCGAAATTGATTTCCGAGGCTAAATTGTAAACTAGATAAACTCATCTTTAATAGAAAAAGTTTGAAAAATGTATTGTAATCACAAATAACATGTTCTAAGGCATTACGTCTAGTAAAAATTGCATTTCTATGTACGTTGATTCAAGAAAATATAAAGGAAGTCAAATTTCACAATAGAAGAAGAATGAAAGACCAGCTGTAACTAATACAAATTCTATCAAATTTCATCTATTTGAATCAAATTGAAAGTAAAAGCCAATACAAAAATAAAGAGTTCATAAAAATGTTGATTTTTCATACGTTAACTCAAAAAAGTCTACACGCTTCGTTATAAGTCGGAAGTTGATTTCAGAGACTAAATTGTAAACAAGATAAACTCATCTTTAACAGAAAAAGTTTGAAAAATGTATTGTAATCACAATTAATATGTTCTAAGGCAGTACGTCTAGTAAAAATTGCATTTCTATGTATGTTGATTCAAGAATATATGAAGGAAGTCAAATTTTACAATAGAAGAAGGACGAAAAGGCAAGCAAAACTAATCCAAATCCTAACAAAATTCATCTATCTTGAATCTAATAGAAACACAAAGCCAACACAAAAAGAAAGAGTTCATAAAAATGTTGAATTTTATATACGTTAGCTTAAAAAAGTCTAAACACTTCGTTATAAGTCCGAAATTGATTTCCGAGACTAAATTGTAAACTAGATAAACTCATCTTTAACAGAAAAAGTTCGAAAAATGTATTGTAATCACAAATAATATGTTCCAAGGCATTACGTCTAGTAAAAATTGCATTTCTGTATACTTGATTCAAGAAAATATGAAGGAAGTCAAATTTCACAACATAAGAAGAATGAAAGACCAGCCATAACTAATCCAAATTCTAACAAATTTCATCTATTTGAATCAAATTGAAAGACAAAGCCAATACAAAAATAAAGAGTTCATAAAAATGTTGATTTTTTATATGTTAACTCAAAAAATTCCACACGCTTCGTTATAAGTCGGAAGTTGATTTCAGAGACTAAATTGTAAACTAGATAAACTCATCTTTAACAGAAAAAGTTTGAAAAATGTATTTTAATCACAAATAATATGTTCTAAGGTATTACGTCTAGTAAAAATTGCATTTCTATGTACGTTGATTCAAGTCAATATAAAGGAATTCAAATTTCATAACATAAGAAGAATGAAAGACCAGCCATAACTAATACAAATTCTATCAAATTTCATCTATTTTAATCAAATTTAAAGACAAAGCCAATACAAAACTAAAGAGTTCATAAAAATGTTGATTTTTTATACGTTAACTCAAAAAAGTCTACACGCTTCGTTATAAGTCGGAAGTTGATTTCTGAGACTAAATTGTTAACTAGATAAACTCATCTTTAACAGAAAAAGTTTGAAAAATGTATTATAATCACAATTAATATGTTCTAAGGCAGTACGTCAAGTATAAATTCCATTTCTATATATGTTGATTAAGATTACATAAAGGAAGTCAAATTTCACAATAGAAGAAGGACGAAAGGGCAAGCAAAACTAATTCAAATCCTAATAAATTTCATCTATCTTGAATCTAATAGAAAGACAAAGCCAACACAAAAAGAAAGAGTTCATAAACATGTTGAATTTTATATACGTTAACTTAAAAAAGTCTACACACTTCGTTATAAGTCCGAAATTGATTTCCGAGACTAAATTGTAAACTAGATAAACTCATCTTTAACATAAAAAGTTTGAAAAATGTATTGTAATCACAAATAATATGTTCTAAGGCATTACGTCTAGTAAAAATTGCATTTCTATGTAAGTTGATTCAAGAAAATATGAAGGAAGTCAAATTTCACAACATAAGAAGAATGAAAGACCAGCCATAACTAATCCAAATTCTAACAAATTTCATCTATCTGAATCAAATCGAAAGACAAAGCCAATACAAAAATAAAGAGTTCATAAAAATGTTGATTTTTTATACGTTAACTCAAAAAAGTCTACAAGCTTCGTTATAAGTCGAAAAATGATTTCTGAGACTAAATTGTAAACTAGATAAACTCATCTTTAACAGAAAAAGTTTGAAAAATGTATTGTAATCACAATTAATATGTTCTAAGGCAGTACGTCTAGTAAAAATTGCATTTCTATGTATGTTGATTCAAGATTATATAAAGGAAGTCAAATTTCACAATAGAAGAAGGACGAAAGGGCAAGCAAAACTAATCCAAATCCTAACAAATTTCATCTATCTTGAATCAATTCGAAAGACAAAGCTAACACAAAAAGAAAGAGTTCATAAAAATGTTGAATTTTATATACGTTAACTCAAAAAAGTCTACGCACTTCGTTATAAGTTGGAAATTGATTTTTGAGACTAAACGGTAAACTAGATAAACTCATCTTTAACAGAAAAAGTTCGAAAAACGTATTGTAATTACAATTAATATATTCTAAGGAAATATGTTTAGTAAAAATTGCATTTCTATGTACGTTGATTCAAGAAAATATGAAGGAAGTCAAATTTCACAATAGAAGAAGAATGAAAGACCAAGCAGAACTAATCCAAATCCTAACAAATTTCATCTATCTTGAATCAAATAGAAAGAGAAAGCCAACACAAAAAGAAAGAGTTCATAAAAATGTTGAATTTTATTTACGTTAACTCAAAAAAATCTACACACTTCGTTATAAGTCGGAAATTGGTTTATGAGACTAAATTGTTAACTAGATAAACTCATCTTTAACAGAAAAAGTTTGAAAAATGTATTGTAATCACAAATAATATGTTCTAAGGCATTACGTCTAGTAAAATTGCCTTTCTATGTATGTTGATTCAAGAAAATATGAAGGAAGTCAAATGTCACAATAGAAGAAGGATGAAAGACGCAGAACTAATCCAAATCCTAACAAATTTCATCTATCTTGAATCAAATAGAAAAACAAAACCAACACAAAAAAAAGAATTCATAAAAATGTTGAATTTTATATACGTTAACTCAAAAAAGTCTGCACACTTCGTTATTAGTCTGAAATTGGTTTCTGAGACTAAATTTAAACTAGATAAACTTAAGTTTAACATAAAAAGTTTGAAAAATGTATTGTAATCACAAATAATATTTTTTAAGGCATTACGTTTAGTAAAAATTGCATTTCTATGTACGTTGATTCAAGAAAATATGAAAATTATGAAAATTTCAGAATAGAAGAAGGATGAAAGACCAAGAAGAACTAATTTAAATCCTAACAAATTTCATCTAACTTGAATCAAATAGAAAGATAAAACCATCACAGAAAAAGAAAGAGTTCATAAAAATGTTGAATTTTATATACGTTAACTCAAAAAAGTCTACACACTGCGTTATAAGTCCGAAATTGATTTCCGAGACTAAATTGTAAACTAGATAAACTCATCTTTAACAGAAAAAGTTCGAAAAATGTATTGTAATCACAAATAATATGTTCCAAGGCATTACGTCTAGTAAAAATTGCATTTCTGTGTACTTGATTCAAGAAAATATGAAGGAAGTCAAATTTCACAACATAAGAAGAATGAAAGACCAGCCATAACTAATCCAAATTCTAACAAATTTCATCTATTTGAATCAAATTGAAAGACAAAGCCAATACAAAAATAAAGAGTTCATAAAAATGTTGATTTTTTATATGTTAACTCAAAAAAGTCTACACGCTTCGTTATAAGTCGGAAGTTGATTTCAGAGACTAAATTGTAAACTAGATAAACTCATCTTTAACAGAAAACTTTGAAAAATGTATTGTAATCACAATTAATATGTTCTAAGGCAGTACGTCTAGTAAAAATTGCATTTCTATGTATGTTGATTCAAGAATATATGAAGGAAGTCAAATTTCACAATAGAAGAAGGACGAAAGGGCAAGCAAAACTAATCCAAATTCTAACAAATTTCATCTATCTTGAATCAATTAGAAAGACAAAGCCAACACAAAAAGAAAGAGTTCATAAAAATGTTGAATTTTATATACGTTAACTCAAAAAAGTCTACGCACTTCGTTATAAGTCGGAAATTGATTTTTGAGACTAAATGGTAAACTATATAAACTCATCTTTAACAGAAAAACTTTGAAAAATGTATTGTAATTACAATTAATATGTTCTAAGGAAATATGTCTAGTAAAAATTGCATTTATATGTTCGTTGATTCAAGAAAATATGAAGGAAGTCAAATTTCACAATAGAAGAAGGATGAAAGACCAAGCAGAACTAATCCAAATCCTAACAAATTTCATCTATCTTGAATCAAATAGAAAGAGAAAGCCAACAGAAAAAGAAAGAGTTCATAAAAATGTTATATTTTATATACGTTAACTCAAAAAAAATCTACACACTTCGTTATAAGTCAGAAATTGGTTTCTGAGACTAAATTGTTAACTAGATAAACTCGTATTTAACAGATAAAGTTTGAAAAATGTATTGTAATCACAAATAATATGTTCTAAGGCATTACGTCTAGTAAAATTGCCATTCTATGTACGTTGATTCAAGAAAATATGAAGGAAGTCAAATTTCACAACAGAAGAAGGATGAAAGACGCAGAACTAATCCAAATCCTAACAAATTTCATCTATCTTGAATCAAATAGAAAGACAAAACCAACACAAAAAAAAGAGTTCATAAAAATGTTGAATTTTATATACGTTAACTCAAAAAAGTCTGCACACTTCGTTATTAGTCTGAAATTTGTTTCTGAGACTAAATTGTAAACTAGATAAACACATCTTTAACATAAAAAGTTTGAAAAATGTATTGTAATCACAAATAATATTTTTTAGGGCATTACGTCTAGTAAAAATTGCATTTCTATGTACGTTGATTCAAGAAAATATGAAAATTAGGAAAATTTCAGAATAGAAGAAGGATGAAAGACCAAGAAGAACTAATACAAATCCTAACAAATTTCATCTAACTTGAATCAAATAGAAAGACAAAACCATCACAGAAAAAGAAAGAGTTCATAAAAATGTTGAATTTTATATACGTTAACTCAAAAAAGTGTACACACTTCGTTATAAGTCCGAAATTGATTTCCGAGACTAAATTGTAAATTAGATAAACTCATCTTTAACAGAAAAAGTTTGAAAATGTATTGTAATCACAAATAATATGTTCTAAGGCATTACGTCTAGTAAAAATTGCATTTCTATGTACGTTGATTCAAGAAAATATAAAGGAAGTCCAATTTCACAACAGAAGAAGAATGAAAGACCAGCCATAACTAATACAAATTCTATCAAATTTCATCTATTTGAATCAAATTTAAAGACAAAACCAATACAAAAATAAAGAGTTCATAAAAATGTTGATTTTTTATACGTTAACTCAAAAAATTCTACACGCTTCGTTATAAGTCGGAAGTTGATTTCTGAGACTAAATTGTAAACTAGATAAACTCATCTTTAACAGAAAAAGTTTGAAAAATGTATTGTAATCACAATTAATATGTTCTAAGGCAGTACGTCTAGTAAAAATTGCATTTCTATGTATGTTGATTCAAGAATATATGAAGGAAGTCAAATTTCACAATAGAAGAAGGACGAAAGGGCAAGCAAAACTAATCCAAATCCAAACAAATTTCATCTATCTTGAATCTAATAGAAAGACAAAGCCAACACAAAAAGAAAGAGTTCATAAAAATGTTGAATTTTATACACATTAACTCAAAAAAGTCTACGCATTTCGTTATATGTCGGAAACTGGTTTTTGAGACTAAATGGTAAACTAGATAAACTCATCTTTAACAGAAAAAGTTCGAAAAACGTATTGTCATTACAATTAATATGTTCTAAGGAAATATGTCTAGTAAAAATTGCATTTCTATGTACGTTGATTCAAGAAAATATGAAGGAAGTCAAATTTCACAATAGAAGAAGGATGAAAGACCAAGTAGAACTAATCCAAAGCCTAACAAATTTCATCTATCTTGAATCAAATAGAAATAGAAAGCCAACACAAAAAGAAAGAGTTCATAAAAATGTTGAATTTTATATATGTTAACACAAAAAAATCTACAGACTTCGTTATAAGTCGGAAATTGGTTTCTGAGACTAAATTGTTAACTAGATAAACTCGTCTTTAACAGAAAAAGTTTGAAAAATGTATTGTAATCACAAATAATATGTTCTAAGGCCTTACGTCTAGTAAAATTGTCTTTCTATGTACGTTGATTCAAGAAAATATGAAGGAAGTAAAATTTCACAATAGAAGAAGGATGAAAAACGCAGAACTAATCCAAATCCTAACAAATTTCATTTATCTTGAATCCAATAGAAAGACAAAACTAACACAAAAAAAAGAGTTCATAAAAATGTTGAATTTTATATGCGTTAACTCAAAAAAGTCTATACACTTCGTTATAAGTCTGAAATTGGTTTCTGAGACTAAATTGTAAACTAGATAAGCTCATCTTTAACATAAAAAGAGAAAGGGAAAATCCACGCTCACACTAAGAGAGAATGAACTTTTGTGGCAAGCCGTGACCAGAAAGGGAAAACCGTGTACCGACGCCGCCGTTAGCAATTAGCAGGGGAGACTGTTACCCAGTCTCTCCGCCCAACGGAATGCTACAACAACGACGAGCCACAAGTAGAAGTGCTAGATGCTCCACGACATCTGCAAGATGGCACCAACTCCACAACTGAAGATGTTCCACGACATCTGCAAGATGGCACCAACTCCACAACTGATGAGCTCGAAATCGTTAACACCGGGAATGAGGAATCTCCTAGGCCTATCTCCATCAGCTCAACCTTGTGTGCGGAGGAACGCACGAAGCTCGTGGAACTTCTCAAAGAATACCAGGACATATTCGCTTGGACGTATGAAGAAATGCCCGGTTTAGATGAAAAAATTGGTCACCCATCATCTACATGTCATACCTGGATCCAAACCGGTCAAACAATCTCCCAGGAAATTCAGACACGAGGTAGAAGAGCAAATCAAGACTGAGATTCAGAAGTTTCCAGATGCTGGCTTCATTAAACCTATTCATCATCCGACCTGGTTGGCTAATGTGGTTCCGGTGAAAAAGAAAAACAGACAGATCAGGTGCTGCGTGGATTTCATAGACTTGAACAGATGCTGCCCCAAAGACGATTTTCCTCTACATAACATCGACATGCTAGGAGATTCCACCAGCGGACACAGAATGTTCTCCTTCATGGATGGATATAGAGGCTACAATCAGATAAGGATGTACGAGCATGACGCAAGTAAGGCAGCTTTTCGAACTCCTCTCGGAAATTTTTATTATACTGTAATGCCATTTGGTTTAAAGAATGTTGGTGCAACGTATCAACGCGCTACGACAAATTTAAGGAGTATGGTGTAAAATCAACAATTCATGGCTTTGCTTATGAAACTTTGGTGGAATATCAAATACTCTTCTAAAGCCTGGTCTCGTTTTTTGGAAACAAAATTTACGTATAGAAATGGAAAATTTAAGGAGTATGGTGTAAAATCAACAATTCATGCTGGAATGCGTTGGGTTTACCAGGTGGTGGATCAGAATACTAAATTTCTTATAGGAGATGGCAGAATTACTTCACTTTATTATGATATATGGTACGGTGAAATGAGTATTTCTGATGTTTTGAATCGCACGGACTTAGATAGGCAGGCTCGTGTGGGTGATTTGATTCAGCAAGGCTCTTGGCTGATCCCGGAGGAGCACATAGAGCATTTGCTTTCTGCAGGTGTTGACGTGAACAACCTACCTAGGCTGCATATGGGAAGTGATAGAAAAGTTTGGATGCCGGACTTCAAAGGTAAATTTTCTGTTAAATCTGCTAAGGAATCGGTGCGTACTAAATACATTGCTATGGAGGGGATTAGCTTGCTTTGGACTTCAGCTGTTCATCCAAATTTAACTGCTCAAAATTGGAAATTCTTAAGGGGTGCTTGCGCTACTTTAGATAAATTTAAAAGCAGGTTCAAACATTCTTTTCCGAATAAGTGCATGGTGTGTAAATGTGATGAGGAGTCTTTGGAACATGTGTTTATGGTTGTGCAACTTTGCTGTTCAGGCCTGGCTTTGGATTTCTGGTATGTTTGGTTTAAAACCTAACTCAAATCTAGTTATTTCTTACAAGGCAGCTAAGGGTCGTAGTAGAATTATCAAGGATTTATGGCTTGTGGCGAATCTGGTGGTAAGGTCTGAATTATGGTTCATTCGTAACAAGTGTGTGTATGAAAAACAAACAGAAAATTTAGACTTCTTTAAACAACGTGTAGTTAAGCTTATTCATGAGTACTCTTACCGGTTTAAAAGTTTCATGTACAATTCAGTTGAAGATGTCCGTATTTTGAACCTTTTTAGAGTTGCTCATAGAAAGGTGAAGCATGTGGAACCTGTTCCTTGTTATTGGCAGCCTCCAGAGAGCAATGAATTACTTCTTTGTTGTGATGGGCGGCTCATGACAAACCGGGTGTAGCAGGTGCTGGAGTTGTAGTGAGAGATGCTGATTGCAATATGCTAGGAGCGATGAGCATTGGACTTGGTATTACAACCAATTATTTGGCAGAGATGTATGGCATAATTGTTGGCTTGGAGTGGGCGAGACAGTGGGGTTTTCAGCGAATTCTTATTCGTTCAGACTCTACTAGTGTGATTAAGGCTTTTGAAGAGAATTTGATTCCCTAGTTTGCGCAACAGAGATGGTTGGATGTGCGTCACTCTTATGATTCGGTCCGTTTTATTCATACTTTTCGTGAAGCTAATTTTTCAGCGGATCAAATGGCTAAAAAGGGGTGTTCTTTTGATAATGAAGTGGGAATGCATTATGTTGGGCGTCCAAATTTTTGAGTACAATAGAATATCCAAATGTGGAGTATTTTAGATTTAAATAGTTTATGAGTTTTTTGAGGTTTTTTTGACCTCTTTTGGGAAAAAATACTCAACTTGAAACAATTTCGGAAACCGTGTCTGAATTGGGTTTGGAAGCTTCAAATTTCAGAAATCGTGCTGAAAAAGGTAACTCGCCAAGAATAAATACTGGGACTTTTTCTCAGTCAGTTAATAACTCCTCCAAAATTAGTTTTATTGTGTGTTCTTTATTGGAACATAAATGGCATTGCACGCCATGCTGCAAGGTGCAAATTACAAGAGTTACTTAAGGAGCATAAGACAGATATCTTTTGCATTGCTGAGCTGAAAGTACATTGTACTTCTAATTTTATGCAAGGGTTATATGTGGATGGTTACGAGAGAGATATTATTCATAATTCTGTTGATTCTTCTAAGCGGAACATCTGGATTTTTTGGTCAAATAGTATGATGAGGCTTGTTGTTGTGAGTACTGGTAGGCAAGCTATTACTATTGAAACGGAGGGTGTGTTGGTATCCTTTGTTCATGCTAGCTGTTTCCAAGTCACTCGTAGAAGGTTATGGCAACAACTTTCTTCAGTTGATAATAATACTCCTTGGTTGGTCATGGGTGATTTTAATTGTGTGTTGCGTAATGATGAGAAAAAAGGAGGTCGTGAACCGCGGACTTCAGTCATTAATGATTTTAGTGATTGGATGGATGACAATGATCTCTTTGAAGCTGATTTTTTGGGTTCTAAATTTACTTGGGCTAATGGGCAATCTGGTGTTCGTAGAATCATTTGCAAGCTGGATAGAGCTATTATCAATGAAGCCTGACTTAATAGTTTGAGAATTGGAGGTGTAAAGCTCTTCCTCGTGAAGTTTCCGACCATTCTTGTCTCATTGGCTTTCCTTTTTCCAACCCAAGACCGAAAAGAGCTCCTTTTCGAGTACAAAAGATGTGGTTTTCTCACCCTGATTTCATGCGCATGGTTATTGAGAGTTGGAATGCTCCTGTTTCTAGCTTTCCCGCTTTTATTTTTCCTTACAAGCTCAAAAGATTAAAGGCTTCCATGAAGGAGTGGAATTTAAGGGTCTTTGGCAATGTTTATGCAAAGCTCAAACAAGTTAAGATGACTATGGAAGTTGCTCTTCGTATTTCAGGATCCGGAAGACATTTCTAAGCTCAATACTGCCAAAGCAGCTTCAGTTACTCTTCAGGAAATTCGTGCTCAACAATCCATTTTGTTGAAACAAAGGTCGAGAAACTTGTGGCTCACGGATGGTGCTAGTAATACTTCTTTTTTCATACCAATATTCGAACTCGCAGGAGCAGTAATCTGATTTTGGAATTGGTGGATGAGAATGGGACTGTTCTAACTGATTATGAACATATTAGAGACCATACGGTTTCTTTTTTTGAGTCTAAGTTTAATGGTGTTGAACTTCCCATAGATGAGGAGTTATTTCATTATGATCATAATATTATCTCTTCCGAATATAGTCAGAGAATGGATGAAATTCCTACTATGGAGGAGATAAAGACTGTTGTTTTTGATCTTGGCGCTGATAGTGCCCCTGGCCCTGACGGTTTCTCTGGTTGTTTCTATAGGCATTGTTGGGATGTGATTCAACAAGACCTTTACAAAGCTATTACCTTTTGCTGGCAAGAGAAATTGATTCCTCAAGGTACTAATCCTAGTCTTTTGATTTTATTAGCCAAGATTAGAGGAGACAACACTCTTCGTAACTTTAGTCCCATTGGTCTTAGTAATTTTTTCTTTAAAATTTTTACTAAGATTTTAGCTACAAGACTGGGTAGTGTGCTTGATAACCTTGTTTCAGAGGAACAAGTGGCTTTAATAAAGGGAAGAAACATTCATGAAAATATTAGTGTGGCGTCGGAGATGGTAAATGAGCTTAAAACTAAGCGTAAGGATGGCAATGTGGGTCTTAAACTTGATATCACCCAAGATTTTGACACGGTGAGTTGGTCTTTTGTTCTAGAAGTTTTTCGGAGGTATGGTTTTTCTTAGAGTTGGTGTTCTTGGATCTTTTAGATTCTTAGCTCGGCTCATATATCTATTCTTCTTAATAGTATTCCAGAGGGTTTCTTCAAGATTAATAGAGGGTTAAGGCAAGGAGATCCTTTATCCCCTCTTATTTTTGTTTTGATTGAAGATGTTCTTAGTAGAAATATTTCAAAATTATTTCTTGAAAATAAGATGACGCCAATGCTTTCCAAAAAGAAAAAATGTATTTCTCCTACTCACCTTTTCTTTGCTGATGACATTATGATTTTTTTGTAAAGGCAACATGAAGAGTTTGCACAATCTTCTTGCTTTACTTGGAAAATATCAAACAGCTTCGGGTCAAACTGTTTGCCGTCAAAAGAGTAAGGTTTATTATGGTGGTGGTTCTTTGAATCGCTGCACTACTATCACTAATTTACTTAGTATGGAAGTTTCTACTTTCCCGGACAGGTATCTTGGTGTTCAAATTACGTTTTTTTGCTTTAATAAACCATTTTGACCTAGCAAAAAAAAAATGGTGTTCAAATTATGCCCGGTGCTGTTAAGTATCGCCACATTAGCAATGTGATTGACAAAATTAAGAATCAACTTGCTGTTTGGAAGGTAAATTGCTCTCTTTTCAAGACAGAATTGTTCTTATTAATTCAGTGATTGCTAGTTATTCTATTCACAATATGGTTGTGTATAAATGGCCTTTGAAGTTTATTAAACAAGCTGAGCGTGTGATTCGCAATTTTCTTTGGTCTGGGGATGCTGAGGTCTCAAGGAAGTTTGTTGTTGGTTTCAAGGCGCTTCTCATGAAATTATGGTGGAACATTCGGTCGTCTAATAAGAAATGGGCTCGTTTCTTATGGGCGAAGTACACTTCTCGGTTAGGGAGACTTAAACAATATGGGGTGAAGTCTTCGATTCTTCCAGACATTCGTATAATTCACTCCACTGTGGACAAAAATACCAAAGTGCTTCTTGGTGATGGGAGGTCTACCTATCTTTATTTTGATGTTTGGAATGGTAATGAAAGTATTGCAGACATGCTTGGTGAAAATGACCTTGATGGTTCCATCATGGTTAGTGATATTATTGTTAACAATAACTGGCAGTTGCAGGGCGCTCATGTTCAACAGTTTGTGCGAGCTGGTGTGGACTTAACAAATTTGCCGGTGCTGCAAGGAGGGGAGGATTGTAGAGTCTGGATGCCAGAGATGAACGGAACATTCTCAAACTCATCTGCAAAATAGATCCTAAGAAAGAAATATGCGGCTGCTGAAGTGTATGGTCTTTTGTGGAAGAAAGCAATACATCCAAAGTTAGCTGCTCAGAATTGGAAAATCTGTAGAGAAGCTTGTGCAACTCAAGATAAAAGTAGGAGCAGATTCAAGGTTGATCTAGCCAATAGATGTTACTTATGCAAACAAGATGAAGAGACCTTAGAGCACGTCATATGGAGTTGTCCGTTTGCAACACAAATCTGGCAGTGGTGCTCAGGTTTGTTTAAACTCAGTCCACATTATGATTTAGTGAATTCGTACAGGGCAGCTAAAGGGAAAAGTCGCATTATAAAAGATTTGTGGTTATTGGCCAACATGATAATTCGGTCGGAGCTGTGGCAGACAAGAAATATGGCCTGTTTTCAAAATGCGGCAGTGAGCATTCACTTCTTCAAACAACGCACTTTCTATTTGATCCATGGTTTCTCTATCCGCTTGAAGAGTTTTATGCATAATACCTCGGAAGATCTGGAGATTTTGAATTGTTTTGGTGTGCGACATAGACAGGTAAAGATTATACAACCAATTGAGTGTTCTTGGGTTCCTCCTAACTGGGATGAACTGTTATTGTGTTGCGATGGTGCTGCCAAAGGTAACCCTGGTTGAGCAGGAGCTGGTGTGGTAGTTCGTGATGCTGGTTGCAATTTCGTTGGAGCTATGAGCATTGGGCTAGGTCGAACTAATAACTTCTTGACAGCTCTATGGTGTGATTGTAGGTTTGGAATGGGCTATGAAATGGTCTGTTCGTAAAATCTTGGTGAGATCAGATTCAATTGGTGCCATAACTGCTTTTAAGAATTCTAATTTACCCTGGTTCGCAAGACAAAGGTGGAGAAGGATTCAAGATCATTATGTTTCCATTCGGTTTGTGCATACTTATCGAGAGGCTAATTTTGCAGATGATGCTACGACAAAAAGGGGTTGTCTTTTGAGGAATGGTGAAGGGATGAACGATGATGAGAGACCTTATTTTCTAAGTTCATTAGAATATCCTAATGTATCTTATTTCAGATTTAAATAATTTGGAAGTTTTTGGGGTCTAAGGACCTCTTTTCTTGTAAACTCTTTGTAAATATTTGCTATTCATCAATTCATTTTCAACTTACCAAAAAAAAAGACCTCTTTTTCTTGTAAACTACTTGTAAATATTGTTATCATCATTAATACAATTTTTTGACTTATCAAAAAAAAAAAATGTGCCTGCAGAAAATTAGTCGTGATAAACAGGATCCTGTAAATTTGTATTTTCCACTTCAGGGTTGGTCAATTCCAACCGCTGACTTTAAAAGTCTCTCAAGTATCATGGTTCCTAACCTCAATAAAACCGTGCGGATACACGGTCTTGACATAGAATGGGCCAGTCCAGCGAGATCTAAGCTTACAAGGAAAAAGGTGAAGGCGAGAATTATACAAGAGAACTTTCTGGCCTGGTGTAAACGACTTTAGAAGAATCGATTTGTCGTGAAAACTTTGGTTTTCTCCTTGTAAATTTTCGCATTTTGGTAAGAATCATTACGAATTTCTTCTAACTCATTGAGCTGAAGTCTACGGTTATCACCAGCAGTAGGTAGGTCAGAATTTAGCCGTTTAGTGGCCCAATAAGCTCGGTGTTCTAATTCTACAGGCAAGTGGCAGGCTTTACCGAAGACAAGTCTATACGGAGACATCCCAAGTGGAGTCTTAAAAGCGGTTCGGTAAGCCCACAGAGCTTCTATTAAGCGCAAAGACCAATCCTTTCGGGTAGGGTTTACGGTCTTCTCTAAAATTTGTTTGATCTGCCTATTAGACACTTCTACTTGGCCACAAGTTTGTGGGTGGTAAGGTGTAGAAACCTTATGGGTAATGGAGTATTTCTTCATGAGCATCTCGAAAGACCGGTTACAAAAATGGGATCCTCCATCACTAATGATTGCTTTAGGCATACCAAATCGAGAGAAAATATTGTCTCTAACAAACTTGATCACAACGTGGCGATCGTTTGTCTTGGTAGCTATTGCTTCAACCCGCTTAGACACATAGTCAACAGCTAATAAGATGTAAAAGCTTCCATAGGAATTGACAAAAGGACCCATAAAATCTATACCCCACACATCAAATATTTCTATTATTAGTATAGGACTAAGTGGCATCATATTACGTCGGGTCAACTTCCCTAATTTCTGACATCTTTCACAGCTTTGACAAAATAGGTGGGAGTCCTTAAACAGAGTTGGCCAATAAAGACCGGATTGAAAAACCTTCGCAGCTGTTTTCTTAGAATTAAAGTGACCCCCACAAGCTCCAGAATGACAAAAAGTCAAGACACTGGAGATTTCATTGTCAGGTATACAACGACGGATGATCTGATCAGGGCAGTACTTGAATAAGTACGGATCATCCCAGAAAAAATATTTAACCTCAGACAAGAACTTAACTCTATCCTGTTTAGACCAATGGTCAGGCATTTGACCAGTTACCAAATAATTAACAATGTCAGCAAACCAGGGTAACTCAGAGATGGAAAATAATTTTTCATCAGGGAACGTATCATGGATTGGCATCTCATCATCTCTAGTCTCATCAAGAATACGGGATAAATGGTCAGCTACTACATTTTCAGACCCTTTCTTATCACGAATATCTAGAGTAAATTCTTGGAATAACAAAACCCATCTGATCAGCAAGGTTTTGAGTCCTTCTTTGAAAGGAGATATTTGAGTGCAGCATGATCAGAATAGACTATGACCTTAGACCCTAGAAGATATGATCTAAATTTCTCCCAAGCAAAAACGATGGCTAACAGTAGTAGTATAGTTTAACTGGGCATCGTTTAGGGTCCTACTAGCATAATAAATCACACTAGGTGCTTTATCACGTCGTTGGCCAAGGACAGCACAAACCGCATAATCGGACGCATCACACATGAGTTCAAATGGGAGGTTCCAATCGGGTGGTTGGATGATAGGCGCAGAAGTCAATAATAATTTAAGCTTCTCAAAAGCTTGAACACAAGCTTCATCAAATACAAAAGCAATATCTTTAGCAAGTAGGTTCGATAGAGGTAAGGCAATCTTGCTAAAGTCTTTGATGAAAAGACGATAAAATCCAGCATGGACAAGGAAAGATCTAACATCTTAGGTGGTCTTAATTTTGAAATTAGGTCAACCTTGGCTTTATCAACTTCTATACCCTTAGAGGACACCACATGTCCTAACACTATTCCAGATTTAACCATAAAATGACACTTTTCCCAATTAAGGACTAAGTTCTTTTCTTTACAACGTTCTAGAACTAGTGTAAGGTGGTGCAAACATTCATCGAAAGAGGATCCAAAACCGAAAAATCATCCATGAAGACTTCGAGAAATCGCTCAACCATGTCCGAGAAGACACTTAGCATGCAACGTTGGAATGTTGCGGGTGCATTGCACAACCCCAAAGGCATGCGCCTGTAAGAAAAAGTACCAAATGGGCATGTGAAGGTTGTTTTCTCTTGGTCCTCTGGTGCTATAGGGATTTGGTTATAACCAGAGTATCCATCTAAGAAACAATAATGGTTATGGCCAGCTAATCTTTCTAAAATCTGGTCGATGAATGGTAAAGGAAAGTGTTCTTTCCTAGAGACTGAGTTCAGCTTACGATAGTCTATACATACTCTCCACCCGGTGGTAACACGGGTAGGTATCAATTCATTGTTCTCATTCGCAACTACCGTAATCCCAGACTTCTTTGGGACAACCTGGACAGGACTGACCCATTTACTATCAGACATGGGGTATATGATACCCGCATCTAACAACTTGAGCACTTCAGTGCGAACAACTTCCTTCATATTAGGATTCAAACGTCTCTGCATTTCTCTTGAGGTTTTGGCACCTTCTTCTAGGTAGATGTGGTGCATACAATCGACTAGACTAATTCCTTTCAAATCTGCTATAGTCCACCCTATGGTAGTCTTGTGCTCACGAAACCTATTGTAGTCTTGTGCTATGGCAAAACGTGGTTGCTTGTTAGAGGATGGGGTTGGTTTTCACTTTGAAGGTCGGCCAGTTTTCTTAAGTTCAATTGAATCTCCAAATGTAATTTATTATCATTTTAAATAGGTTTTAGGAGTTTTTGGGGTCACTCTGATCTCTTTTCTCCTATTCCTATCTTGTAAATATCTTTTTTATCAATATAATTTTTTGACTTAGCAAAAAAATAAAATAATCGTGCTCACGAAGAACACTAACTAGTATACTTTCCTGATCGGGCTCTAAATCAGAGGCAATTATGGCAGGAAGAGTATTTTCACTACCAAGAAATACATATTTCAGTGTATCTGGTAGCGGCTTTAATTCAAGGGTGGGGGCCTTAACTGATGATGGGAGGGGTTTATCTATGGTCGGCAGAAGAGGTTCTGGTTTAGGCTGCCATTTACCATGATTCATTACTGGCGTAGAATCTAACAATGATTAACTTCTTCAAAATGACTATCCTCATCATAGTAGGCTCCAAAGTGGGCCAAGCACGCCTCTAAAGGATCGCTAACACTATTGGTGGTAAAGGTATTCTCAACTAGAGAATCAATCATGCATATAGACTCATAGTGTTCAGGGTCCGGTGGGGCTTGTAACGCCTTCAAAACGTTCACCGAGATTTTCTGATTCCCAAAGGAAAATTCTACTAGGCCAGTTTGACAATATATGACTGCATTTGCAGTGGCTAGAAACGGACGACCTAGGATGATTGGGATACTAATATCTTGACTAGAGAGAGGTTGAGTGTCTAAAATCACAAAGTCAACGGATAGATAAAGTTTTCTACCTGAACCAAAACGTCTTCAATAATTCCACGTGGGATTTTGACTGACCTATCGGCTAACTGTAGTGTTATCCTAGTTGGTTTCATCCCACCTAGTCCAAGTTGTTCATATACCGAGAACGGTAACGGATTCACACTAGCCCCGAGATCTAATAGAGCATTGTCTATCGTTTGTTTACCTATAACATGTGACAGTAGGACAACCAAGATCTTTAAATTTGACTGGGTACTTTTGTGAGATTATGGAACTAACTTGTTGGGTCAAAAATGCTTTTTTATGGACACTCGCGTCTCTCTTGACAATACACATCTCTTTTAGGAACTTGGCCATAGTCGGTACATGTTTTATTGCATCTAACAAGGGCAGGTTGATCTTAACTTGCTTAAAGATGTCTAGGATTTCAGCATATGTACTAGGCTTTTTCTTAGCGAGTCTCTGAGGAAATGGTGCAGGTGGTACATATACTCTCTCAGGGATATTTTCCTCAGTTGGACTCTTAGCACTCTCGGGCTCATTAGGGTCTTTAGACGAAGTTTGATCAACTTCAGTCTCTTTTTCAGCTGGACTCCTGTCCTTAGGTGGTTCTACCGAGTTCTCTAATGTTTTACCACTCCTAAGGGTGACAACTGCTTTGACATGTTCGTTGTGGTTAGAACTACCTGACCCATTAACCTGGTTAACTCCTTTGGGATTCGGAGCCGGTTGGTTAGGAAATCTCCCATTCTCCCTATCACTTAACCTGTTTGACAGTTGACTTATTTGAGTCTCTATGTTGACAATAGCTCGGTCACTGTTTTGTTGTTTACGTTGAATTTCATCGAACCTATGACCTACAGTGTCAAAATTTTGTTTAGTCTCGGCATTATTTCGGGCACTACCTTCAATAAAGACTCTTAGAGTTTCCTCTAGAGACGACACCTTTTGGTCGACTGGGCTCGGTTGAGGTTAGTTTCTAGGAAAATCTGGTGGTGGGTTGCTAGATGGGCTACCCTGATGGGCACCTTTGGACCACGAAAAATTAGGATTATGTCTCCAACCAGGGTTATAGGTATTAGAATAGGGATCGAACTTGGGTCGACTCTCATATTTAGAGTTCATACCACCATGTAGGACACTAATCTGGTCACGAGTAGTTTCATTTGGGTAAAACAGAGGACAGTGAGGTCCAATATGACTTTGATCACCACAAATGGTACATGGATAGGTTCTGGGCTCACTGTTACAACTCATAGTCTGGTTAGACCCTTGGTTCATCTCTAAGGCCTCTAGATTCCTAAGGATATAAGACCCATTATTGACTCTATTGACCCTATGGATAGGGTTCCTAGTTATTTCGGGATCCCTCATTGAAGCCCATTGTCTAGTTTTATCAGCTAACTCGACAAACTCGTCAAAACATACCTCTGGGTCTTGATGGGTAAATTCTCCACCACTAATTGTTTCTACCTGCATTCTGGTTTCACTATCTAGGCCCTCATATAAAATTTGGGCCATGTGGCCTTTCTCAAAGCCATGGTGTGGGCATTGGTATAACAATTCATTAAACCTTTCTATGTAATCATGTAGGCTCTCACCTATTTTCTGCTTAAAGGTTTGGATAGGCCTAACAGCAGCAGTCTTGTGGTGTGGGTAGAACTTCTTAACAAAGGCCTCTACAAGGCCATCCTAGGTGGTGATTGTTTTAGAGGGAATAAAATGATACCACTCATTGGCTCTCTCTTCTAGGGAAAACAAACGCAACCTAAGCACATCTTTGGTGACGTTCGGATAATTCATTATGTCACAAATCATCTCGAAGTCTCTTATATGGGTATATGGGTTTTCATTCTCTATTCTCCTAAATTTTCGAAACATGCTAAATGTCCCAGGTTTAATGTCAAATTTCACATTAGTAGACAGTAAAACAACTCCTGGGTCACGTACCACTCTAGATGGGTTCATCCTATCTCTAAGGGTTTTGGTCGGCGGGGCTTCATCATCACTAACCATGTCGACAAAATTAGAATTACCACTTAAATCCGTGTAACGGGTCGGACTCAAATTAAAAAGGTCGTTGTCTACAAGTCTATCTCCTACCCGTTTCCAACGTCGCATACAAAAGCAAGAATACCAGTGTTTAGCAAGAAATTGTGCACATGCAAATGTTGGGGTTCACTAATTCAGGTAAGCTTGGGTTACCTACAACAAAATATACCTACAGTCAAAGACTGGTCACAGGTACTGGGCTGAGGTTTGTGGTATTTCGGATGATAACGCCGAGAGGGTTTTTTTTTTTGGTAAGTCCAAAATTGTATTAATGAATATCAAAAATTTACAAGAAGTTTACAAGAAAAGAGGTTTAGAAAACCCCAAAAACTCGCAAACTAATTAAATCTATAATATGGAACATTTGGATATTCTAAAGAACTAACAAAATAAGGTCTCTCATCATAGTTCATCCCTTCACCATTACCAAGTAAACATCTTCTTTTTTCCATAGAGTCTGCTGCAAAATTTGCTTCACGGTATGTGTGCATAAATCTAATAGAGTCATAAGTCTCCTGAATACTTCTCCAACGCTGCTTTGCAAACCATGGAATATTATTATGAGAGAAAGCCATAATATCTCCAATTGAATCTGAGCGCACCAACACCTTTCTAATCTCCCACTTTTGGGCCCATTCCAAACCCACAATCACACCATATAACTCAGCCAAGAAATTATTTGTGCAACCTAGACCAATGCTCATAGCACCAATGAAGTTGCTGTCATGATCTCGGGCTACAACTCCAGCCCCAGCAATCCCCGGATTCCCTTTCGCAGCACCATCACAACACAAAAGAAGTTCATCTCTATTTGGAGGGTACCAAAAACACTCAATAGGTTGAATATTCTTCACTTTCCTATGCTTAACACGGAAGTAGTTCAGAATTTCCAAGTCTTCAGCAGTGTTATACATAAAACTCTTCAAACGCATAGAGTATTCACGAATCTGATGAAAAACTCTTTGCTTGAAAAAATGAATGCTTATGCTTTTGTTTTCAAAATATTCCAGATTTCTAGCATGCCACAGTTCAGCACGAACAACTAGGATTGATAACATCCAAAGATCTTTGATAATTATACTTCTTCCTTTTGAAACTTTGTAAGCATCAACAATATTAAAATGAGGTTGAAGAGAGAAAATACCTGCAATCCACTCCCAAACTTGTGTTGCATAAGAACAAGTCCACTTGATATAAGGATTCCTCTTCACACTTACACAAGTAACATCTATTGGCCAATTCCACTTTAAACCTACTTCTGATCTTGTCAGAAGTTGTGCAAGCTTCTCGGCAGAGTTTCCAGTTTTGTGCAGCAAGTTTAGGGTGATTAGACTTCCTCCATAGCAAGCCAAAATCCTCCAAAACTGTATACTTCTTCCTAATAAGCTCCTTGGCTGATTTAACCGTGAAAAGCCCATGTAAATCATGCATCCAGACCCTGCAGTCAACTCCTCCACGTAAAACTGGCAGATTTGAGGCTTCAACACCAGCATTCATCAACACCTGACCGTGAACTCCTTGAGGATGCAAAGCATTATCAATAAGAATATCACTCACCTTGGTAGAAAAATCCAGTTCATAGTTTCCTAATATATCAGCAATGCTTTGAGTACCATACCAAACATCATAATAAAGAGATGTTGATCTTCCATCACCAAGAAGAACTTTAGTGTTATTATCAACCAGATTCTGAACTACTTTAATCCCTGGAAATATAGAGGATTTAACACCATAATGCTTCAATCTCCCACAAGTATAAGTATATTTCGCCCATAAGAAACGCGCCCATTTTTTTGAGAAGAACGAATACTCCACCACAACTTCATAAGCATAGCTCTATTGGTGGTTTCCATGCTCGTAATACCTAAGCCACCTTCTTTCAAAGGACAACAAACTTTAGGAAAACCAACAACAAATTTTCTAGCTATCTCCGCATCACCAGACCAAAGAAAGTCACGAATCACTCTTTCAGCTTGTTGAATGAACTTCTTAGGCCATTTATAGACAGCCATGTTGTGAATGGTGTAACTAGCAATCACTGAGTTAATTAGAACAATTCTATCTTGAAAAGAAAAAAGTTTACCTTTCCAAACAGCAAGTTGATTTTTGATTTTATCAATAACGTTGCTTATGTGATGATATCGAACTGCACCAGGCATAATTTGCACACCCAAGTATCTATCAGGGAAAGTAGTAACACTCATATCAAGTAAATCAGTTATAGTTCTGCATCTACTCAACGAACCTCCACCATAATATAGCTTACTTTTATGACGACAAACAGATTGACCAGAGGCCGCTTGATATTTACCAAGCAAAACAAGAAGGTTATTCAAGCTCTTCATGTTTCCCTTACAAAAGATCATAATGTCATCAACAAAGAAGAGATGAGTGGGAGAAATACCTCTTTTAGAGAGCATAGGAGTCATCTTCTTTTCTAGAAAAAGCTTGGTAAGATTTCTACTGAGCACATCTTCAATTAGGACAAAAATCAGAGGAGATAAGGGGTCACCTTGTCTTAGACCTCTATTAATCTTGAAGAATCCTTCTGGGTTACCATTTAGAAGAATAGAAATACGCGCCGAGTTCAGAATTGAAAGAATCCAAGAGCACCAATTGTCAGAAAAACCATACCTCCGAAAGACCTCCAAGACAAAAGACCAGCTAACCGTATCAAAAGCTTGAGTAATATCAAGCTTGAGACCAACATTGCCATCCTTACGTTTTGTCTTAAGATCATTAACCATCTCTGAAGCAACACTTATGTTTTCATGAATGTTACGCCCCTTCATAAACGCAACTTGCCCTTCTGAAACAAGATTATCAAGGACACTACCAAGTCTAGTAGCTAGTATCTTAGTGAAAATTTTAAAGAAAAAATTACTAAGACCAATAGGCCGAAAATTATTAAGAGTGTTTGCTCCTTTTACCTTGGCAATTAAAATCAAGAGACTAGAATTATTACCTTGAGGAATAACCTTCTCTGTCCAGCAATAAATGATAGCATTATAGAGGTCTTGCTGAATTATCTCCCAGCAATGTCTATAGAAACACCCAGAGAAACCATCAGGGCCAGGCGCACTGTCATCTCCAAGATTAAAAACCGCCTCTTTAATTTCATCAAGAGTCGTAATTGCATCCATTCTTTGACTGTCTTCAACAGAAATAATGTTGTGCTCATACTCAAACAGATCTTCCTCTATAGTCAGGTCTGAACCATTAAATTTAGCCTCATAAAAAGACACAACATGGTCTCGAATTTGTTCAAAATCTGTTAGAACATTCCCATTACCATCTACCAATTCAGAAATCATATTGTTGCTCCTACGAGTTCTAATATTGGCATGAAAGAAAGAAGTATTACTTGCATCCTCCAACAACCATTTACTTCTTGTTTTTTGTTTTAACATAATGGCTTGTTGAGCTCTAATGTCTTGGAGAATAATTGACGCATCTTTAGCAGCATTAATCTTGCTAACATCCTCAGGATCTTCATCAGAAATACGAAGAGCAACTTCTAAAGTCAGTTTAGCTTGCTTAAACCTAGCATGAACATTACCAAAAACCCTCATATTCCATTCTTTTAGACCGATCTTCAATCTCTTAAGCTTGAAGGAAAAGATAAAAGCCGGAGAACCTAAAACAGGAGCATTCCAGTTCTCCTTAACCAATCTCATGAAATCATTATGCACAAACCACATCTTTTGAAACCTGAAAGGAGCTCTTTTTGGCCTCAAAAAAGTAATAGGAAAACCAATAATTGCAGAGTGATCGGATACTTCCCTAGGGAGAGCCTTACATCTCCAGTTCTCAAATTTATTCAGCCAAGCTTCATTAATCAAGGCTCTATCCAATTTACAAAGAATTCTTCTTACACCTGATTGACCATTAGCCCAAGTGAATTTAGAACCCAAGGAGTCTGCTTCAAAGAGATCATTATCATCCATCCAATCAGAAAAATCATTGATGACAGAAGTTCTAGGCTCACGCCCTCCTCTTTTTTCCTCATTACGTAAGACACAGTTGAAATCTCCCATGACTAACCAAGGAGTTGTACAATCACGTGAAGACAGTTGCTGCTATAAGTTTCTTCTAGTGACTTGAATACAGCTTGCGTGAATGAAAGAGATCATAACACCATCAACTTCAATTGTAACAGCTTGTTTGCTAGAGTTTATTACATTAGGCATTACCATCTCCTCAGACCAAAAGATCCAAATATTCCCTTTCAACCTCCCAACAGAATTATGAATAACGTTTCTCATATAACCAGAAATATGTAAACCTTGCACAAATTTATCAGAACAATAAACCTTAGGTTCTGCAATGCATAATATATCAGGCTTAAAATCTTTAATTAACTCCTTCAGCTTGTCTCTGGCTGCCTCACGAGCAACTCCATTGATGTTCCAGAAGAGAACACGCATTACAAACAAGTTTTGGAGGAAATATTACCCATCTTAGAGGATTCACCAGAGTATAAACTCAACGTGTTTCCTTTTGTCAAACAACTTCCTTTTCCTACACAATTTCCTAACAAAGAAACGTTCTCAGTTTGGGAAGCCTCATCAGTTTGGGAAGCCGTGTGAGTTTAGGAAACCCTACCCGTAGAATTATTAATACGTCTCTACATGATTTGCATGCGATTACGTTTAAGCTCTTGTTCAGCCCTAAATTTTGCATCAGCCTCACTTTCAGGCATCTCATTCCCTAGGTTTAGAGCATCAAACTTATTTCTCTTCAACAAGTACTCACCAGCCATCAGTTGGTCACTAAGAGGAGTTGGAGTTGAACCAGTCCTAACAGGTTTAGGAATCTTAGTTACTACCGCATCTGTCTTAGTTGATGATTCAATTTCACCCACTGAACCATCATTAACTAAAACTGAATTTGATGCATGAATTTGTTTAGTTCTTGCCAATTCAACATAAACAACATCAAGTTCAGCTTGGGACTTAGCCATTGCAACCTCCAACTGCTGAGCCTTCTCTAGCTTAGCAGCATACTCCACATCAACATCTCCAGTTATATTAAAATTTGTTGTTTCATTAGAAGACTGTTGCTTTGAAGCCTTCTTACCCTTTTTCTTACGCTGCGCCACCTTCCATTATGTACCTTGTTGGACCTCAGAACTAGATCGTTGTTGGACAGCTACAATCTGTTGTGTTGGAACTTGGTTATCCACATTGTTTTTAGCTTGTTTTCTACATTCCTGATCTGTATGACCAATTATCTTGCACTTAGAACATAATTTCGGAACCTTTTGAATCTCAACAGGTTGCAAGAAATCCACACCACCACCAGAAACATGGATAGCATCAGTAGCAGGCTCTGCGAAGTCAATATCCACCAGAACTGCAGCAAAGTGACCATATTCATGAGCTAAAGTACGTTTATCAACAACTATAGGAGTACCCAGAGACTTTGCCATTGTTAGCAGCGTTTTTTCAGTCCAAAACTCCATTGAAAGTCCAGGAAAAGTAACCCATACCGAAGCATGAGAAGAACGTTGCTTCTCAGCATCAAAACCTGGAAACCATTCTATTAGGTTTAACTTCTGATGGCCAAAAAACCAAGATTCTACGTTCATAATCTTATCTTTTGCTTCTTGAGATCTTAGCTTGATAATGAAGAAACCCCTGCTCATAGGGACAAATTGTAATAACTCTTGCCCTAATTGCCATTTCTGTTCAAAATGATTTTTAACCTCTTGAAAGTTTATACCTTTTAGATCAAGACGACCTATAAGGCTATATTTCCAAATATCACAACCTTCATAATAGAATGAATCCGGAAGAACCACAGCTGGTTTTCCTTCTTTCACCGTGGGTTTTGGAAGAGTATTAATATCAATCATGGTTGTTGGAAGCTGTTGTTTTCCCCTCACTTGATCCGCATATGTCATGGTCTTTAACCTTGTTGTTTGAGCTTCATCACTCATTTCAAATCACCAAAAGATGATTGAAATCCGTGAAGAATACTGAAAGAATTTTTTTTTTTTTTTTGGTAAAACCCTAAAAAAAAAAACGCCTTGGAGCAATTTTTTTCAGGAGAGAGAAAAAAAAAAAAATCTAACGCCCAGAGGGTTCACCGTACTAAACCACGTGTTTTCCTAAAATCGGTGCCAGACGAAATGCAATTGGTGTGTGTTAGTTTTTTTTTAAAAAAATAAATAATAGAAAATAAAGGAAATATGTACAGAAGGAAATAAAATCTAAAAGAATTAAAAAAATGGTTTTTATTACTTACCTCTTTTGGTAGGCAATTCCACAATAAATGAAGAATATTACCTGCACAATAAAAATAAGAAAAATACCCAAGTAAAATCAAAGAAAAAAAATTAGTTAACCTAAAAAAAAAAACTAAAAACACTAAAACCTAGCTTTAAGGCAAGTCCGCGTCGGCGGCGCCAAAAACTGGTGTAGTTTTTACAGTGGAGGTAAGGAATTCGATTCTCGGAGTCTTTTTAAGGATTCGGGTTTTAAGACTAATTAAGAAAAGATTATTAGACAAAAATTGCAAAATTGATTCTTGTATTTAATTAAAGTAGTCTAGGATGTCAAGATTCCATCACTACTACGGATACTAAATGATTGTAGCTATTCCCTATAACACTCTCTCAAAATTACACAAGACGATTTAGGAAAAATAATACGTCTCGGAAAATAAATCTTTTCAAACAATTATTTTTCTCAAAGAATTAACAATCTTCTTCGCTTTTAAATGCTAGTCTCTAACAAAGAATATATAAGTCACTATTTAAGCATTATAGGGCACATGAAGAAAATCATTATCGTGATAAATCGAGAATAAGGACCAAGAGAATTGTTATAGAAAATAATCAATCTCAAAATTACACAAGACGATTTAGGATAAATAATACGTCTCGGAAAATAAATCTTTTCAAACAATTATTTTTCTCAAAGAATTAACAATCTTCTTCACTTTTAAATGCTAGTCTCTAACAAAGAATATATAAGTCACTATTTAAGCATTATAGGGCACATGAAGAAAATCATTATCGTGACAAATCGAGAATAAGGACCAAGAGAATTGTTATAGAAAATAATCAAAACATATTAGCATACATAGTAGGACTTCCTCTCTAATCCTAGATAGAAATTTAGCTACTCATGGCAAAATTAAAGAAATAAAAGAAATAAACCATCATATTTATTTGAATAGAAATGCTTACAAGACGGAGCTGTTTCGGTGCCAAGCAATGTAACTAAGCAATACTCGCCTTATTTTAATTACAATGGATTTATTCACTTCTTTTTCTTAGTTTACCAAGCACCAAACAATGGACAAATCAATGAAAAGACAAAAGCCTCCAAAGTGAAAAACGTGAGCAGCTTCCCAAACTTTTTGTAAGTCCTCCAAAACTGACGACCCCCCTCTTTATATAGCCTACCACTTCCTTTAGTTTCCATAGTGGTGGGATTTTTAATTAATTCTTCAAATCTTGCATGCACGGTCATGAGTGTGCTGGTTTAGATTCATTTGTTAAATGAATTTCAAATCCTCTTTCTTTCTTTCCTAATATGTAATGAAACTTCCAAACTAGTCAAATCATCCTTTCACTTTTATATCTTCTTCCTTTATGATGTCGACATTTAGCATTCTTCCCCATTCTTTCTTCTGATTTTTCCTTTACTTCATTGACAATATCTTCCCATTATTAAATATATGAATTTTATTTCCTTTTGTAGTATAATTGCATGCATACGAGTAATTGAGTGTGGGGAGCTGTGGAGTTGTGTGGAAATGTGGAGCAGGGCCTTCCTTCTTTTGCTTCCTGACTGGCTCTGTCTACTATGGTCCAAGAACCAATAACGATAGTGCCTTGAGATAGCGGATTGGCTATTTATATCATTTTACGTGCAAAGTCCCGGCATTTTATCCCACTCCAGCTTAATTTGCCAAACACTGCAAAATAAAAAAACCATCAAATTGTACAAAATAGAGAACTAAAAATTAAATTGAGATGTAAAAATGTCGTGTTTACACACTTATCATCATGCTTTTTAATTTTATCTTTAGAACATTGAGGACAATGTTAGATTTAAGTTTGCGGGTATGGGAGAAACTTTTTAGTTGCAATAATTAAACTCCAGAGCCTAGAAATTTATGCTTATTAAGGATGGCACTAACCAATCTAAGTGGATGGAAGCATCTTGGTTGTAGGAGTTGAGGAACCAATCTGAGTGGATGGAAACATCTATACAGAGTCTATTCATAAAAGCACAGACCTCAGGTGTTAGAAATAACATGATAACGTGTATACATATGGATAAACAAATTACAAAAGAATTCATTTTACATACGCTTGATTCCAAGTTTCAACATCACAATAACGTGTATATATTCAATCAATAAATGTCGTTTTTGGCATTTGAATAACAACATATTTTTCTCCCCCTAAAGGTAAGCTAGGTAAATATTCAATCCGAACATCTTTGTTATTCCCATTTTTGTAGTCAGAATTACTACAACAACAATATGATATGTTTCCCCCCATTAGTCAATGCTTTACTCTTTCGTTAGATATAACGTTTAAGCACAATTTTTTTTTCCTTAGTGATTGAAAATCACTTTTTTACTCCATATATTTCTCTCCCTTTTTTCATAAAATGATAATGGTTCGAGCAAATAAAGACCGAAAGGATCTTACAAATCTAAAAGACTTGTAAACAACCTATACGAGTTAAGCACGAAGGTTTCACATACCACTTTAGATAGCCAATATTAAAACCGAAACTACAAGTAATTTAGTTTTAATATGTTATCAAGGAAACAATTTCCCGAAGCAATTTTCCCTAATAGTTTAACATATCGACTAAGAAACTTAATTCCCTTGTTAAACCGATTGTGTATGTACAATCGCTTATTTCGATAAAACCAAAATAAAGATCAGAATTAACTTTATTTCTCTCATCAGGCTCTAATTATTCAGACAATAACTTAGACCTTTCTCTTCAGACAAGAAAAACACTAGGTTAGTTAACTAATCTTTCTTGTCAAGGCATTCGATTAGACTTGAATAACCGAATCCCCCAGTTTGATAAGTCTAACTAAGATCAGAATTAACTCAGTTTCTCTTATCCGGAATTAGTTTGGACTAAAAAAATGATCCCGTATTTTGTTAAGCCATAAACAATAAATACAAACCAAAATAAATTGACTTGCACAATTATTTTTTAACCGAAAGCAATTGAAACAAACATAAACATTATAACACCGCAGTTGCACCGAATTTCGTTAAGCAAAAACACTTGATACCCAACAATAAAGAAGATCCAAAACGGTAAACCAATAAATTGACACAGTTTTTTTCTTACTCTAAATTCGGAAACGTGAATCACCACACATCCATACCAATAATGGGAACATATCATTGTACCGAAATTGTGTTAAGCAAAAGCAAAAATATATGCAATATGAACAGGATTTTCCTTAAACAGGAAAACGATTAACTAACAACATTTGTTACCACCCATCAAATTCTGCAACCTCTTCTCTCCCAGAAAGATATATCACATTAAGCGCAAGTTCAAATAAGAACTCTCCCCCAGTGTGTTGTCATCCTCCTCAGCAAGAACAAAAGAACAACAACAAAAACAACCTTTACCGAGAAAGGTTGAAAAGGTTTAACTAATGCATGCCAATAGAAAAAGTTGAATTTTTTTTTTTGGTAAGTCCAAAATGAATTAATAAATAGCAGAATTACAAAGCAAAACAAGCAGCAAGAAAAGAGGTCAGAAAACCCCCAAAAACTTGCTATTTATTTGAAACGAAAATAAGATACATTAGGATATTCAACTGAATTTAAAAAATCAGGTCTCCCTGTATAATGTCTTTCTTCTTCATTAGGAAGAGCACAACCCCTTTTTGCCATATTATCCGCTGCAAAGTTAACTTCTCTATGTGTGAACAAACCGAATAGCCTCAAACATAGAAGAAACGTCCCTCCACCTTTGCCAAACAACCATGGCAGCTTGGAAGTAGTAAAAGCCAACACTGCACTCTTCGAATCCGATCGAATACAAACGCGCAAAAAACCCTTGAACAGCCCATTCCAGCCCTATAATAATCCCTAGATTTCAGCAAGATAGTTTTGAGGTTATACAAAACCAATGCTCATAGCTCCAACCACATTAGCCTCATGATCCCTTGCAACCTCCAGCTCCAGCTACGCCCGGATTCCCACGAGCAGCACCATCACACAAGCAACAACTCTCCCAAAGCCGGAGATCCCACCTGCATTCAACTGGTACCAGCGACTTCACCTTTCTATGAGAGACCTTAAAAAAATCCAAAACCTTTAAGTCCTCCACTGTATGTTCATGTGCCCTTTGAGCCGCCTGGAGTACTCCATCACCTGATTAAAAACAAGATTTTTGAAAGAAGCCCCAGCAAATCCTCTTTTTCATAAACAAAGCGATTGCGTGTCATCCACAGTTCAGATCTTACGACCAAAACAGTAATCAACCAAAGTTCCCTTATCATGTTGCTCCTTCCTTCCCCGTGCAGCTTTGTAGGCTGATTTTATCTTGTCTATTGAATTACCAATGTATCTTATTTTCGTTTAAGTAAATAGTAAGTTTTGGGGTCTCTCTGACCTCTTTTCTTGCTACATACTCTGTTTTGTATTTTTTCTATTCTTTAATTCTTTTTGGACTTACCAAAAAAAAATATGCAGCTTTAAAGGTAGTGCACAGATTTAGATGAGAATGCATTCCAAAAATATCATATAACCAGCTCCACGCCTTGATAGCAAAATCGCAATGCCACATCAAATGATCTAACGTTTCTTCCTCCCTATTACACAAACATCATTTATTCACAACCTGGATTTTAAAGAGACTTTTAACCTTGTCAAGCATAGCACAAGCTCCTTTTAGTATTTTCCAGTTCCTCGCAGACAAGGCAGGGTGCACAGTCGGCCTCCATAACAAATTTGCTCCTACCAGCTTAGCATACTTCTTGCGAATTAAGGATTTCGCAGAACTGACAGTAAAACTACCTGTGTAAGTGGGCTTCCAAACCCTGCGATCAACACCATTCAAAGTCCTAGGCAAATCCTCTTCAACGAAACCAGCAACTAGCAAATTATTCCGACATTCTTCACTCAAATTCCAGCCTCCTTCATTCAGCATATCACCTACCAAAATAACACAATCCAAAGCATAATCTTCAAGTAAATCAGCAATAGATACATCCCCCAACCATACATCATAGTAAAGAGAAGTATTACGGCCATCACCAATTAAAACCTTAGAATTATCCTCCACCAAAGTGTAAACCCATTTAATACCTGGAAGAATAGAAGATTTCACATAATGAACCAACTTGGCATTGAAAATTTTGGCTCGAAGAAAACGAGCCGAAACCTTATTAGAGTTATGGATTTTCCACCAAAGACCCATAAGAAGCGCTCTATTCGTAACACTCAATTGAGTTATACCCAAACCACTTTCCTCATAAGGAGCACAAATCTTGTCATAAGCCACTGCAAAAGACCTACTCACTTTTGAATCACTAGACCATAAAAAATTCTGAATTTCAACTTCACACATGAATAAATTTTCTTGGCCACTTATAAACAACCATATTATGAATCGAATAACTAGCTAACACAGATTTTACCGAAACCACTCTGTCTTGAAAAGAAAGCATCATTCCCTTCCAACCCGCAAGTTGTTCTTTGATCTTCTCAACAACATTGGCTACATGATGATATTTAATGGCTTCAGGCATAACCTTAACCCCTAAATACCTATATGGAAAAATAGCAATAGGCATCCCCAGAAAAGAAGAAATAGTAGCTCTCCTATTCAAAGAACCACCACCACAATATAGTTTACTCTTCTCTCGACTTATTGTTTGACCCGAAGCACATTGATATAAACCCAAAAAATCCACCAGATTTCTCAAACTCTTCATGTTACCTTTACAGAAAATCATAATGTCATCAGCAAAAAAGAGATGGGTAGGAGCAATACCTTTTCTATTAACCATATGAGTCATCTTGCCCTCACGAAAGATTTTCGGGATATTTCTGCTTAAAACATCCTCAATCAACACAAAAATAAGAGGCTACAAAGGGTCACCCTGACGAAGCCCTCTATCAATACTGAAGAAACCTTCCAGGCTACCATTGACGAGAACCAGAATTCTAGCAGACTTGAGAATTTGGAGAATCCAGTTACACCAACTCTCAGAAAAACCATATCTTCGAAACACCTCCAAGATGAAAGTCCAACTAACCGCGTCAAATGCCTGAGTTATATCAAGTTTTAACCCAACATTACCATCTTTCCGCTTAAATCTGCGTTTCATTCACCATCTCTGAAGCTAGACTAATATTTTCATGGATATTTCTCCCTTTCATAAACGCCACTTGTTCCTCAGAAATCAAGTTATCCAAAACACTACCAAGCCTCGTAGCTAAAATCTTAGTAAAAATCTTAAGAAAGAAATTACTAAGACCAGTCGGCCTAAAGTTACGAAGAGTATTAGCACCTCTCTCTTTAGGCAGAAGCATGAGAAGACTAGAATTCACGCCGTGAGGAATGAATCTATTAGACCAACAAAACATAATAGCATTAACCAAATCCTCCCGGATAATCTCCCAACAATGCCTATAGAAAAAAACAGCAAACCCATCCGGCCCTGGCGCACTATCCGCACCCAAATCAAAAACCGCTGCATGAATCTCATCAATTGAGGGCAACTGATCCATTCTAGCACTCTCCTCAAGAGAAATACTATTATGATCAATATTAAAAAGAGCTTCAACTGGAACTGAATCATCACCATTAAACTTTGCCTCATAATAATCAACAATAAGGTTACGAATCTGATTACAATCAGTCACCGTTACCCCATTAGCATCCACCAATTCCGAAATAATATTACTACTCCTACGAATACGAATAGAATTATGAAAGAAACTAGAATTACTGTCCCCTTCAACTAACCACTGATTTCTGGATTTTTGCTTCAACATAATGACTTGTTTCATTATAATATCATTAACTTCCACTGCCACACTTCTTATAGAGTTCAATTTGTCCACATCTGAAGGGTCTTCATCCGATAAACGCATTGAACTTTCAAGTCTAAGCTGAGCCTGTTTCAGCCTAACATTAACATTACCAAAAACTTTTTGATTCCACAACTTCGTTGCAATTTTAAGACGCTTTAATTTTTGAGGATATATAAAGGCTGGTGAACCCACAATAGGTTCCTTCCAACTATCTTCAACCATACGCATAAAATCGGGATGCCCAAACCACATTTTTTGAACTCGAAAAGGCGCTCTTCTTGGTCTCGTGTTAACAAACGGAAAACCAATAAGAGGAGAATGATCAGAAACTTCCCTTGGAAGAGCTTTACACCGCCAATTCTCAAAAAGATTCAACCAAAACTCATTAATCACTGCCCTGTCAAGCTTACTAATAATTCTATGAACTCCAGATTGCCTGTTAGACCAAGTAAACTTGCAACCCAAGGATTCCCCTTCAAAAAGGCCATTGTCATCCAACCAATCACTAAATTCATTCACCACTTCCGTTCTCGGAGTCACACCACCCTTTTTCTCATCGTTATGCAGCACACAATTAAAGTCCCCTTCTTTTTTTTTGATAAGTCAAAAATTATATTGCAAGAAACGATATTTACAAGATAGTTTAGGAGAAAAGAGGTCAGAGAAACCCCAAAAAACTCACACAAACTATTTAAAACGATAGTAAATTACATTTTGAAACTCAATTGAACTTAAGAAATCTGGTCTTCCTTCAAAGTGAATACCTACTCCTTCTTCCAACAAACAACCACGCTTAGCCATTCCATCCATGAAACTGAAGTGCACCCATATCTAACTGTCTCCACAGATTTCTCCTAGTAGTTTGCACTGAACTAGCATGCACAAGAAAAACATGAACACCATCCACACTAATGGTAATAGCCTATTTGGAACAATTCACCACCACCGAATCAGCAATACCCAAAGACCACATCACCCACAGACTACCAATACACGTATCTGTAGAATTATGAATAATCCTTAACTAATTCTCTAAGTTTAGCTTGTGCCTCATCACGCACAATCCCATTTATGTTCCAAAAGAGAACTCTCATTGGGAAACAACCTTGGGAGTGTTATTTATCTTAACTCTATGCGCCAACCTATTAGAATCAAACTTTTGCCTTCCGTTTCAGGGTTTAAGCCTAGAACCTGTAGCAATTTTATTGGTACAGTCAATCAAAGTTGAATTTCCAGAAGTCTTAGAACCACCAGAAGTACTAACAATCGATGTTGAATTTCCACCAGTCCGAGAATCTCCAGAAGTACGAGCTAAAATAACTGGCGTCCTAGAAGTCCACATTCTAGAGTGTTGATCAAACAAAGGTGTTGACCCAACTTGTAAACTTGCATGAACACCAGAATCAACCGAGTTGTCTTCAATCAAACCAAGTTCGGCATTCAAAGCCTCAAACTGATTTGGCGAAACAATGCTCTCTCGAACAAACAGGTCATCGGTTAAAGGAGTGTCAGATAAGTTAGCAGCAGTCCTATCAACAATTGCGCCTCTCCCTCACTTCAGAATTCAATGTTGACTTAGAACTAGGCATACCCTCCGTAGCACCAGTAGCTAAAACTATTTGCGCCTCTGCTCTTTGTCTAGTTCTTGCCAATTCAACAAAGGCAGAGCGAAAGATAGCTTCAGACTTGGCTAACTCATCTTGTATCTGTTTTGCTACAACTATTTGAACATTCCCCTATACCACTTCTCCTTCCTCAAGCCCTGATTGAATATAGTTAACGTTTGCATGCTGGCCATGCACACCAGAAATCCGATTCCCATTAGGGACGTTATTTACATTAGCTTGCTGGACATTACCCAAAGTAACTTGGTTTCCATTAGGTAACTCAGGCACAATTGGAATGACAGGAGCTGTCTTTCCTTTCCTACGTCTAGGCTCTTTCCAATCGTTCCCAGCACTAGCAACATTATTATCGCGCGCTTCTTGAGTGATCGAATTGTTATCCTGCTGTATTGACGCTGAAGCTTGCTACAACGCATTACCAGCTGAATTCTTATGCTTCTTTCTACATTCCAAATCAACATGACCAATTATTTTACACTTAGTGCAGAATTTAGGTCTTTTTTGTATCTCAATTGGCTGCCAGAAATGACGACCCCCAACCATAATATGAATACCATCAGTGTCAAGCTCATCAAAGTTAATATCTATGAGAACTGAAGCGTAATAACCATATTCATGATCTAATGTGCGTTTATCAACCACAACTGCAGTACCAAGGGATTTACCAAACGCCGGTAAAGTCTTCTCAATCCAATATTCAACAGGCAAACCAGGGAACTTAACCCATACCGTAGCATGAGAAGTATTGTGTTTTTCCGCATCAAAACCAAGGAACCATTCCATTAGGTTAAGCTTTTGTTGTTCAAACATCCACACCTCAACATTAAGAATCCTGTCTCGATCTTCCATTGATTGCAACTTGATGATATAAAAGCCTCTATTCATAGGTATGAATTGTACACGGACCTTACCTAGCTGCCATTGCTGCTCAAAACTATTCTTCACATCTTGAAAATTAATACCCTTGAAATCCAGACGACCTATAAGACTGAACTTCCAAATATCGCAACCCTCTTAATAATAAGAAACCGAAAGCACAACTGTTGGCTTTCCTTCTTTCAAAGTAGGGTTTGGCAGTGTATTCAAATCCAAAGTTGTTGTTGGTAACTGTTTTTTGCCTAAAACTTTTTCAGCATGAGTGAGAACCCGCGATTGGGGAGGATCAGTATCATCCCCCATCTCAAATCACCCAATGATGATTGAGAAAAGCAAAGAAAAAGATGAAAAAATTTGAAAACCCTAAACTTTTCGCCAGAGAGGGAAAAAAATTTAGGAGAGAGAAAACTATCAAAACAAATATCGAAAAAGTTGAAAACCCGAAACACATATGTTATGCTAAACAACTCATGTAAACATAAATTGATCCAAAATATTGTGACTTTTTACATATGAGTTTTAATCGGAACACCTTATGATCCTTTAATAAAGCCTACCAACATGGGCTAGAATTTGATTCCGCTAAATCAAAAAGCCACATAAACCATAAGGGTCTCATCATATGAGATCGAATATTAAGGTTAATGAAAACCGAAATCAGGCATCCCATAAACCGAATACATAGCAAAAATATAAACATTCATTCACAGTCTATGTAATCGGTAACTATCATAAGAAAAATTATAAACTAATAAATTTTTTCATAAATAATGATAATCATGATAGTTTTATTCAAAATAGACCTTGTACAATATTTGAAGTAAATCAAAATGTTGATGTCTATTGTCTTCAATCTTGTGGACATCACTTTCGAATTCTTGATTCAAATTCTTCCGAGCATTTTCCTTTCTAATAGAAAGTGTGTTCATCTCGAACAATTCAGATTAAAGATCAGCAAGTAATTCTTTTGAATCCTTTATCATTAACTCAAGATGCCTAATACAACTTCTAACAGTAAGGATCTGTTTTCTCAGAGAATCTTGAAGATTACCAGGTTGTAGAGCATCTTGAGTTTCAGTCATGATCAATGCACATTGAGCCAAATCATCTAGAGACGATCCTTCCTTCACCGATTCCTCCATTGATGCAAGATAGTCTTCTTCCGGACAAGAAGAATATATAATATAGGATAGGAGAAAATCAAGGAGCAATACATTTTGGTTTATGGAAACCGAATATATTTATCCCAAAAATAGTGAAAGATATCGATCATGAGATCATTGTTACCTATTAACAGAACAGACTTACAAATTCTGCCCAAATTTAGGCCTCCCCACAAAAAAGATTTTGGGCAACAAGTGAGGATGCATTTTTCAACACAATCAATGTGTGTTGAGGTGAGGGTTAATCTCACTGAAGGTAACAAAAACATCCTTAGGATGATTTATGAATACAATAGATTGTGTTTCTTTATGTTCTTTCTTTCTCTTGTAATTGCAAGAGTCTGCAACTTCTTTTCCGGATCTAATAAACTCATCATCCTTCAAAATATTTATGCCCTTACGAAGTGCCTTGATGAATTTATTTTGTTGGAGATTCCAATAAAAGTTTGCAGAGTGTCTATCTCTTCCACGTAAAGAACTCAACATATTGTCAGAAGATTTTGAATACGAATTACCTTTTCCTTTCTTAACTTCTGACAACTTTGGTTGATTAAGAATGTCAACCAGTTTCTCTTGCTCAGAATTTGCCTCTTGAGTTTTCTCTGACAAGGATTTTCTAAGGTTATCAAGTTCCCTTTTTAACTTTAGATTTTCCTTAGTCTCCAACTCAAGTTTTTCCAAACAGTTCTTTGGGAGTTGATTAGACTCACTAGATAGATCACATTTAGTTTTGGCAAAAAGTGCATTGCAACTTGATATTCCTTCATAGGGTTTCTCCTCCGGGATATCATCTAGGGTAGTAAAACAAGCCTTGTTGCGCTTTTGAGCCTTTTTGCTAGAACAGTATTTTGCCATAAGTCCGAACCTACGACACTTGAAACATTGGATATCTCCATCACCTTTTTCATGACAAAAAGATAATGCATCGGGAGTTGATTTATTTTACAATAAAACATCCTTAATCCGCTGTGTTAGGAGTACAATTGTTGTGTCAACATATTTTTCAACAAGTGTTTTATCCTCTTGACAACGTTCCTCAGTCTGATTTATACTTTCGAAGATTAATTAGTATTAACTGAGACATTAAATCTAACATTTTCGTTCTTCAGTAGAATTTCTTTATCAAAGATCTTTAACTTTCCTACAAGAGAACTTCGAGAAAGTATAGAAATATCATTAGCTTCTATTATGACATGTTTCTTAGACTCGTATCTGGATGGTAACGATCTGAGAATCTTGTATACTATTTCCTTTTCAGGTATAGTCTTTTCAAGCGAGAAAGAAGGATTGACAATCTCAGAAAGTTTAGTGTTAAACTCCTCGAAGGTTTCATTATCATCCATTCTAAGGAATTCCCATTTAGAAGAGAGGGATTGAAGACGAGCTTCTTTTTCTGAATCATTCCCTTCAAATACAGTCTCAAGAGTATCCCATGCTTCCTTGGAGGTTTTACATGACAAGACATGATATAAAAGATCATGACTCACTGCATGTATTATGGCATTTAAACCATCAGATTTCTGCTTTGCAAGAGATCTTTCTTTATACATATAGAACGATAAGCGTTTAAAATCATTTTCCGAATATTCCACTTTCGGCCGTTCATATCCTTCTTCGATTTATAGCCAATTAATAAAATCTCGGGATTGAAGAAAAGATCTCATAGCACATTTCCATAATGGATAATTTTTCCCATTAACTGAATCAGCCATAGATTCAAATCTTATAGGTTGGATCGCCCTAAACACAGATTGTTATATCTTTTCGTGATTTTTTTTTGGTAAATCCAAAATGTATTAATAAATAGCAAGAGTTTTACAACTAAATTTGTAAGAAAAGAGGCACAACACCCCAAAAACTTACAAACTTACAAAAATTAATCAAACCTGAAGTAAATTACATTTAGCAGTTCAATTGAATGAATAAAATCTGGTTTGTTATCATCACTAATTCCTTCACCATTTTCTAGAAAACATCCTCTCTTGCCATCACATCCGCTGAAAAATTAGCCTCTCTATAAGTGTGAACAAAACGAATTCTGTTGTATCTAGCTCTTACCACAATCCACCTTTGTCTAAGAAACCACAGAATTGCCAAAGTATCACTACTATAAGCCTGAACTGCTCCCATTGAATCTGTACGAATACAAATATCCCCAACCCCAAATTTAGTCTCCCATTCTAAGGCCACTATAATACAAAAGAGTTTCGCCAAATAATTAGTACGAACCCCAAAACCAACACTCATAGATCCTAATACATTAGCATCAGAATCATGAACCACCACACCTGCACCATCTCTACCCGGGTTCCCTCTAGAAGCACCATCACAACATAATTGCAATTCATTAACCTCCGGAGGAACCCATGTTGCACTCTAAAGGAACCCATGTTGCACTCTAAAGTAACATAATTGCAATTCATTAACCTCCGGAGGAACCCATAATTGCAAACATAATTGCACCATCCCTCTAGGATCTGAAATCTTTACTCTTCTATGTTGCACTCTAAAGTAAGCAAGAACACGCAAATCATCTTGGTTGTTAAACATGAACCCCTTCAAATGCATTGAGTAATCATGGATTTGATTGAAAACCTTCTTATGAAAGAAATTCCAACTAACCTTTTGATTACCATAGATAAAACCATTCCTTGTCATCCACAATTCTGATCTAACATCCAAAATAGCCAACAACCATAAATCCTTGAACATACGACTTTTACCCTTTGCTTCTTTATAAGATGTAGTGAAATTTTGGTGAGGGAAAATACCAAAAACATCTGCAATCCACAACCACGCCTTGGAAGCAAAATCATAAGACCAAAGAATATGATCTAAAGTCTCCTCTTCTTTATTACATAAGCAACATTTATTAACTACTTGATATTTAAATCTACTTCGTACCTTGTCAAGCGTTGCACAAGCACCACGAAGAAATATCCAATTTCTAGCAGCAAGAGAAGGATGAATAGCAGGCCTCCATAACAATTTTGCACCCTCCAAGATAGGCTGTCTCTTGCGAATAAGCTCTTTGGCCGAAGAAACAAAGAACTGCCCTTTGTTATCCGATGTCCAAACCTTGTAATCTTCCCCACCCATCGGAGCTGGCAGGTCTTCTAAAACAATACCAGCAGCTAAGAACGTATGTAAAGCATCTTCCATTAATGCCCATTCCCCATTTGCAATCATATCAGCAATGCGAGCCTGCCTATCCAAGTCCTCAGGTCCTAAAATATCCGCAATAGAGATATCACCCCACCAAGAATCAAAATATAATGATGTGGATCTGCCATCACCAGCACCGTTGAATTGAATTCAACTTCAGGGTAAACCCATCGAGAAACTGGAAAAATAGAAGACTTTGTATATCTAACTAAGTGCCTGTTCTTAGTAAAGAATTTAGCACTTAAAAAACTCGCCCAGACTTTTTTAGAATTACAAATCTTCCAACACAGCTTCATAAGCATGGCCTTGTCCATTACCCGCATTTGAGTGATACCAAGACCCCCCTCAGAATACGGAGCACAAACTTTATCATAAGCTACTACAAAAGATTTACTCACCTTGGAATCACCTGACCATAAGAAGTTGCAGATTTAATAAACTCCTTTCGAAAAAATAAATCCTTCAAAAACTTTTGCTTAGTATCAAATTTTGTAGTTGTACAAAATATCTCATGTTCTTCTTTTGTTGTTAACTGAGTAGCACTCACCTTGGGCTGTGTTTGCAAGCCCAAGTTTGAATCCGAGTAAAAAGAGTCCTTGTTGGTTTCAAGTTCTTCACGTCCAGAGTCCAAGTGTGTTTGGCTTTCTGTGTCTTCCTTGGACTCTTCTTGTAACACACTGAATTTCTTCGAAGATAAAACTCCACCAGCACTAACTTTCGCCTGTGTAGCTCTTTCCAAATCCTCACGAACCTTCATCAAATTAGCTAAATATTCTTCCATTTTTTTTCCAAGCTCCAAAACAATACACTCTTCAGTACTTAATTCAACACCTTGTTCCACCTGAGCCTTGAGTTGTGCTACCACACCAAGAAGTTCAAGGTTTTCCGAACTGAATTTGGCTTGTTGTTTACCATTGTGTTGTACGTCATCTGCTACTGTATAGTCTTCAGCAGGAAACTGAGAAAACACACCCCCATTATATCTTTTCGTGATTGCCTGCTCTAATACCAATTGAAAAGATGAGGGTACCCAAATACACCACCATATTTTTGTTTCAACCTATAAGTCCTCTTAACAAGTGTGATCATCTATGGACAAAGTCGAGACAATACAACAACTTATGTATTCATACTTTGTGTAATCGTCTGTGGATACGAGATCGAGACAATACGACAACAAGATAACTTGTGTGATTGACTATGGATACAAGATCGAGATGATACGACAATCAAAGTGTGCTACTTGATAATAGGTTCGGTAATAACCAAACTCTATAGGATCACTATCAAGTATAATGAAGTTAACATATGTGAATTTTACTTTATTATAATAAATGATTATAATGCGGAAATCAAAGTAAAAGACCAACAAGATTTTGTTAACGAGGAAATCGAAAATGCAGAAGAATCCCGGGACCTAGTCCAGTTTTGAATACTCTCAGAAAAAAGTCTTTATACAAAATCTAAACCAACTTCGTATTGTTGAGACCAAGCAGGATACCCCTAGATACTTAGTTCCCTCGGTATCCCTGCGCCTTCGGCTTCTAGAGTCACGCACGTGAATAACAAGTCCTTTGGATCGTATTCCAAACAACAAAGGAAGAATTTGTTTGGTAACCACTCTAATCAATCTTTGCTACAAGATATAGATGAGTTGTTGACAAAGGCTCTTCCGTTTAATCTAATAAACTCATTTGTTTGGTTAGATCTATCTAACTTTAACTACCCAAATAGTCAAGTATAGATTCCCACTCAATCGAATAAATCTGATTCTAGTTGGATCCCATCCTATCAAGGTTTGTGCACACAATTCACAAGATACGAAAACCAATAAGAAATCTTCTTCGTCTTCAAATATTCTCTTGTGATCAATCACACACAGAACGAAATCTTTTAACAATGGATTATCACAAGATGTCTTTAGATCTAACAACAGTTCTAAATATCCCGTCGATACTTCTATTTATTTTGAGTGAATCTTATATCATAAGAGAAGATTCTCAAGAATAAACAAACTAGGTGCAATCAAAGTTTCAACAACCATTAGTCAATCAAATCAATCGAAAACTAATAACACTGGAATTATCTAGTTTCCCACCAATGGTACTCGTAGAGCTTCTTGATCCCACAAAAGTCTTTAAACGAGCGGTCATAAGAGATTTCACCTAATTAGGATACTTTCCTCTCCGAATAGACGGCTCCACCAGAAACAACAAGAAATGAAGTTTTCCTAGCTCTTAGGATGGTCTGCTAGAAATGCAAACTTAGGTATTTATAGACCAAGGATGTTTGGACACAAAGGAATTTCCAAAACCGAAAATATTCTCAAGATATACAATGAATGGCAAAATTCGGTTTTCATAATTCTAATAAAAGCTTGTTCAATATTTCCGAAATCTCTCAATAGAAAATCTCCAATTAGTAAATGCATATTACTAATTTTGATCCGGAGAGGCAAAATACATCTTGCGCTTCTGTTTGGGTTAGTTTCCCTGGCTTGTACATAGAATTATGGACAAAAAGGATTCTATTATCTATTGCAAAAATTCTTGGGAAGCCAATTGCTATTGATCATAAAACTTTGGATCATGATGTTGGAAACTATGCTGCTGTGCTTATTGATATTGATTTTTCTAAACCAATTCCTAAAAGAATTCGTTTGAAAGCTAATGGCAATGAGTTTTGTCAATATGTTGAAGTTCAGGATTTGGAGAATATCAAGTTTTGCACACATTGTAAATTTATGGGTCATAAGTTCGAAAATTGTCTTGCTGCTCGCAAGCTTTTGTGTCTCAAAAACCTCAGAAAGATGATAAAGAGGTTAACAATCCAAATAAAAAGTATGCTTGGAGTGAAGTACGTGGAAAAAATAACGTGAATGGTAATGGTTCCAATGCAGACAAGGGAATTCATTCTAAAGTTATTGTTTCCCATGAAAACCATGCAGAGAACGTCAATAATATTGAAGCAAAGGATTAACTGACCAAGGTGTTGGATTTTCTTCACATCAAGAGAAAGAATTAACTGAGGATAAACAATTGGAGGATGATCTTAATAGCTCTTTTGTTGAGTATCGTGAAGCTCAGCTCAAACTAATAAGATGTAAAAATGCAATTGCAGCAAAAAAGGATATTGCAGCACGTAAAAATTCTGTTCATGCAGTTCATGAAGTTGTTCCATCAGATAGTATGCAAAGTACTTCGGAGATTACTAGCAAGCAAACTCAGTCAAGGACTAACGTCGAATCTGGCTTGGTTATGCAGAAGCAAACTTTCGAGCCCAATAAGAACTCAGAGTCCGTATCCAAGCAAAACTTGGTTTTGGAAACTCAACAGCAGTTCGTGTACAAGGAAAACTCTGAGATTATGTCCGTGAATTGTCATACTCAGGCCTTGAATATCTCTCCAGGTTTGAATACAAAGCCAGGGTCTGTACCCAACTCGGTTTTGGAAACTTATTCCAAGTCAGAGTCCGTGAATAAGAGTAAGCATGCCAAGCAAGCTGAAAATCAAGCCGTGACTAATTCTGAGGCTAATTCTAAACAAGAGTCATCTAAAGAGGATTGGAAAACAGTTAAAGGTAAGAACTCCCCTACTAAGGGTACACCTTTTAAATTTAAATCTTTTGAAACTCCTTATGTGGATGCACTTTTTCAATCTGAATTAGTGGTGAATAACAAGTATGGTGCTCTAGCTTCTGAGTTAGGCCTTGCTAATGATTCTAGTGAGGTTTCGGTGGAGGAACAAGATGATTCTAGTGACTCAGACATTAGTATGGGTTCGAAAGAATGGGGTGAAGTTGATGCAGATATTATAGCAAGGAAACAAGCTAGAAAAGTGGCCAAGAAAGCTGCAAAACTGTTGGCCTTGCGGTCTTTGCAATCTGATGCTAGCTTGGAGTTCAATAAGGCCAATGAGGAATCTCTAGGTTGCGACAATGATCATAACAAGGAAACAACAACCGGGTTTGATATTAATAATATTTTATCTATGGAGGAATTAGAGGAGGCAAGTAACATTGAAAATAATGAAGTGCATGAAAATTTTATTAGGAATCCAGCCTTTAGACAAGACTATTTCAAAGAGAAAAAGGAGCTAATGGATCGAATGACACCTAAGAAAAAAGCTCAATCTCCTATTAAGCTTATTCCTGGTGGTAATTATGCTTCAGATGAGGATGAATATGATGATATTTATGAAGATGAATACAAGCATCCTTATGGAGACCTTGATTTGACACAAATAATTACTGGTCTTCATTCCAAGAAGAGGAATTTTCGAGTTGGAAACAAGGGGCGCAAACAATTTTAATGTTCCTAGTTTTTCACTTTATGTTATTTATTTGTGTTTATGAGCTTATTTTATGAGCTTTTAGCGTTTTCCTGCCCTTTTGGTTTATGGGGATGGGAAGGCCTTGAGCCTCTCATCTTGTAATTCTTGTAATTACGTTTTTTTGTTATAATAAACCTTGGACTTAACAAAAAAAGCATATTACTAATTTTTATTCTCTAGAGATATGCATTTAATTGCTGGTAATTAAAGCATATAAAACCAAAACCTTAATTAAAAGATTCTCAATTTATTTCGGCACAGGATCACCTTGAGTAATAAGGAATATATTTGAATAATAAATGATGAGAGTTATTGTTCTTGTTCAAAGTATGTTGACATCTTTTCACTGCAAATCCTTATTTCATATTTAAATGGATTTGCATTCTTTTAATCGATTATACCACACTTCCAAACAAGTTTTGAATTGGTTCACCTGTTTTCCAAGACTACTATGTGATTAATCAAATACCAAATCACATACATGGGTTTAATCGGTTCTACCAATTACTAGGATCGGTTATACCTAATTATGGAAATACTTGTGATCGATCACACTAGTCACTAGGATCGGTTACACTAGTTGGCAAGATCGGTTCCATATACACATGGTCTTACTTGTGATTGGTCACACCAGTTACCAGGACCGGTTACACCAATTACAAGGATATATTACACATACTCAGGATCAGTCACATCAATTACTAGGATCGGTCACACCGATTACAAGGATCGATCATACCATCACATGGTGATTACTTAGGATCGGTTACATAACATAACATAAGTTAAGATCGGTTCTACCATCTCAGACATATTGGTCATCCAAAGATTTGCAATGAATGGCCGGACCAATAAGCCTAATGTTTTTCCTTTCGGTTCATAAAACAAGTTCATGAATGTACTTCCTTTAAACAAAATTAAAACATTGTTTCCTAGGATGAAATATTCACGATGACCCATTCACATAATCATAAAAATATATACAAGATTATGTCGATGTCATATCTACGAAGTTCAAAAGATAAGCGTTATACTTCATAATCTAATTCCCTAATATTATGATCATATTATTATGATCGTGTCACATCACTAGAGTATTATACAATATGTACAGTATATACATCGTCGCGTTATGTTTCCAATATAACACGACTTGAAAGATACGTTAGGAATGAAACAACTCAAGTCAATATTACTAACCTCAACAGGAAGGATGATGTCGTCGTTGTAGTTCGCCACTTCTTCACATTCTTCAGGTCTTCGGAGTAATACTTGTATGTTTCAACATTCTTATACTTTCTATTCTAACCTAAACGAAGTTGACTCTAGTATTTAATCAAGCGACTCTAGATGAGTTTTGATACTAAAATATGACAACCAAACTTGACATACCAATTTTTGGTGAGTTCAACCGAGCTATGCACTAACAGAATTTCTCATACAAAGGAAGAGCTCCACCAGCAAACCTGGATGTATGCTAGCTGCAGATGATATTTTTAACAATGAGGAATGGATTGTTGACAGTGGTGCTAATAATCACATTACTTCTGATGCATCTGCTCTTCCAGAAGCTACTTCTTATGATGGTACTGAGGTGATAAATACATCTAATGGTGGAGGTATGTCTATAAATCACAAAGGTCAGTCTCGAGGATTGTTAATGATCATTCTTCATGATAAATGATATACTTCTAGTACCTCATGCATCTCATAATCAGTTATCAGCTCACAAGTTCACATCTGACAATAATTGCTCTTTAACTCTTGACTCTCATGGTTTTTCTGTGAAGGATCAGATTTCTGGGAAGATTCTCTTCCAAGGTCCACATAAAAATGGACTGTGGAGGTACTATATAAGTTTTGAATGCATATTGTCTATAATGATGAAATATCTGGAAGTGTGCTAGCAAGCACCAATGATGTTTTGAAGTCTCAACAGAGTGAGTTTTAGATACAGAAGAAGATACTTAGTCATTCAGTATAAATTATAAAACATTGAAAGCTCGGCCAGACGAGGCTCTGATATTGCCAATATATATTTATGCCTTAAAGAGGTTACATGATCAATTGGAGACTCCTGTAACAATGGTTTTATTTCAATTCTCTCGCGGGATGTGAATTTTATACTTCTAGTGCGATTCAAAGACGCATAAAGTCCCCATGTTTCTGTAGTTGAGTATAAGAGATTTGTCAATTTTATCCTTCGTCAAAAATCCACCATCAACAACAGTTCAAAATAATTATCGGGAAACTTCTCTCCAGGCTAAGTACTTCAAAAAAAAAAGTCTTCTTCATACTCCTAAGAAAGGAGATTCCAACTTGGCTTTGGAAGAACATTAGTAGTGACATTGAATTAATAAAAAGTTTGGTTGTTAGTCCTCATGGGAGGGTAAAAAGATTCTAATCTAGAACGATAAATGGCTACCTGAACTTGATCACCCTCGTATCCTGCATCCACTGCCACTAATCATGAAGAGCCTAGTTAAAGATTTGGGGTATGATGAAAGTGAGGACGTGTATAATAGGAGTTGTTCGTTTCAATAAAACCTAAACTTATTTGTGATTCAAGGATAATTCTGAACATCATACATACGTGTATACCTTGTTTAAAGATATGAATTTGGCACAGAAAATCCGGTCCACATATATAATAAATTAATATGTAGTTATAATTTTAAAAGATCAATTTTTGTATATATACAGTGTTAGAGCATAGCTCTGTTGAACCCACCCAGCGGTGGTATGTCAAGTTTGGTTGTCATATTTTAGTGAACCAAAACTCATTTAAAGAGTAGCTTGATTATTTACTAGAGTCAACTTCGTATAGGTTAGCTAGAAAGTTACTAGGATATGAGACTTACAAGTATTACGTGAAGACTTGAAGAATGTGAAGAAGTAAAGAGCTACATCGACGACATCATCCTTCCTATTGAGGTTAGTAATATCTGACTTGAATTGTTTCATTCCTAACGTATCTTTCAAGTCGTGCATATTGAAAACGTAACTGCAAAGCTGTGAATTATTATACTCTAGTTAGACATAGTATTAAGGAATTACAATACGAAGTATAACGTCTATCTTTTGAACTTCGTATATAAGACATCGACATAATCGTATGAATGCTATTATGATTATGTATGGGTATGGGTGTTTCTTGACTTAGCAAAAAAAAGGGTATGGGTGAAGATTTCGTCCTAGGAAACAATGTTTTACATTCGAGTCTTAGTAATTGGTAACCGATCCTATGACTTGTGCAACCGATCACAAGTAAAATACCATAATTGTGTGGTAACCGATCCTAGTACATAGTCAATCAATTTTTGGAAAGCTAGTGTGACCGATCCTAGTACCCACATGGAGGTAGAACCGAAGCTTTTTTTTGGTAGAACCGTGAAACCCATTAATGGTGATGTGATAGGATAATCAATCACATAGTTCTTGGAAGTCATATGAACCAATTCTAAACTCGTTTGGAAGTGTGGAAAATCGGTTCCAAGATTGTAAATATGAAAAAAGATTTACAAAGTGATGTCGACATACTTTGAACATGTGCAGTAATTCTTATCTTTTATTGTTCAAAGATATTCCTTAATAACTAAAGGAGAATCCCGTATCGAAATAAATTCAGAATCTTTTAATTAAGGTTTTTAGTTTTTATATGCTTTTAATTTCCATCAATTAAAATGCATATATTCGAAAGAAAAAATCGGTAATGTGCATTTACTAATTGGAGATTTTCTACTGAGATTTCGTTCAATATTTGGACAGAGCATTTCCAGGAATTATGAAAACCGATTTTGGCTTTATTGCTTATCTTTGAGAATATTCGGTTTTGGAAATTCCTTAGTGTCCAAACTTCCTTGGTCTATAAATATTGAAGTTTGCATTTCGAGCAAACTAATCCTTAGAGCCAGCAAAACTACCTAGTTGTGTTGTTACTGGTGGAGTCGTCTATTCAAAGAGAAAAGTACCCTAATTAATTGCAGTTTATTATTAGTTTTCGATTGATTTGATTGACTCACGGTTGTTGAACTTTGATTGCACCTAGTTTGTTTATGCTTGAGAATTTTCTCTTCTGATATAAGATTCACTCAAACTAGATCGAAATATCGACGAGGATCTTTAGAACTGTTTGTAGATCTAAAGACGTCTTGTGATAATCCATCGTTGACTCAGTTCTGTGTGTCATTGATCACAAGAGATTCAAGTTGTTTGTGTGCAGGTGTTTATTGAAGATCTAAGAAGATTTGAACACAAAGAAAATTTCTTGTTTGAGTTCATAATCTTTGGTGTGCACAAAACTTGATCAGCTGGGGATCCAACTTTACTCGGTTTATCTTTGTGATAACCTTGATTGATTTGTTGAGTAGATCGGCCTCAATACATTTCTTTGTGATTAATAGTATTGATTGTGTAGTCTAAACAATTACTTTGGTAGTTGTTAAATAGATTGATCTAAGAACCCGAAAAAGGAGTTTCTTGGGATAAACGAAAGAGCCTTTTGTCAAACTCATATCACGTTGTTTGAAAAGAGTTGTTACCGAACAAATTTGTTGTTCCTTTACTATTTGGAATACGTACCAAAGGAATTGTTCCAAGTGCGTGACTTATTACAAGTTGGAGGCGCAGGGATACTGAGGAAACTAAGTGAACTATAGGTTTAGTTGCTTGGTCTCAACTATACGAAGTTGGTTTAGATTTTGTATAAAGGCTTAATTATGAGAGTATTCAATTCTGGACAAGGTCCCAGGGTTTTTCTGCATTTGCGGTTTCCTCATTAACAAAATCTTGTTGTGTCTTTTACTTTTCTATTTCCGCAATTATAATTGTTTTTATTATAATTAGAAGTAAAATACACAAACGTTAATTTCTATTTACTTGATAGCAATCCTATTGTGTTTGGTTAAGTCTGAACCTATTATCAAGTAATCATACTTCGTTGTTGTATTATCTCGATCTTGTATCCATAGTCAATCACACAAGTTATCTTATTGTCGTATTATCTCGATCTCGTATCCATAGACGATCACACGAAGTGTGAACCGATTGTATTATCTCAACTCAGTCCATAGACAATCACTTTCGGAGAAAGGACTAATAGGTGGAAAAGTTTTAGATTGAGGTATATTTGGGTACCCTCGTCTTTTTAATTGGTATTAGAGCAGGCAAACACGAAAAGATCTAACAATCTGTGTTTGGTGCGATCCGACCTATAAGAAATTGAATCTAATGGTTGATTCAGTTAACGTAATGGCAGGATTTGACTACTTCAAAAACTCATGGTGGAAGACACGAATAAAGTATGTAATACTCTTATTCCTATATGTATTAGGAAATTGGAATTATGTCTATGTATGTCTTGAGGGACTTACATAATCAGTTGGATATCATAGTATTGTATATCATTGCCCTGGATACTAACATGTTTAGTAACAATGATACAATGCTCTACGAGACAGGTTGTATCTCGAAAATGCATAAGATTCCTCTCAAAATTTTTTATTATATAAACCATGCCTATTGTGTTCTTGAAAAATCTGGAATCTTAAATATATTTTGGATATCCTTCAAAGTATATATATGTACATTTTCAGATCTAAGACTGTCAATGTATCCCTACCTAGGATGCGATTTTGGAAACCTTGTAACCTTACAAGGAATGATTTTTCAGTTAATAATTCTATTAACAATGGATTTCTTCATACACCTCACAACTGTTTTAATGAAGCAAGTGATCTTTTGAAATATTACATGATTTATGATTCTAATGGTATTTTTAACAAATACCATATTATGTTCAAATTTATCTTTGCATACTCTAATAAAAATTTCTTGAGTGAATTTCAAATGATGTTATCAAATTATGGTAATAAAAGAGTAAACAGATGTTTGGACAGAAACATAGAATCAATCTGAGATAAAGATCCAGACCATGAAAAGCCGTTTTTCCAAAAGAAATACTTAGATAAAAAATCAGAATTGTCTCCCCACAAGCTTCGGTTTCCGATTTTGGTAGAATTTCCTAAATCTAGTTATTTCCGGTTTTTGATATCTATACTTCCTATAAAAGATAACCTCTTGCTATGTTCACAAACATATCGGGGAAGATTGATCGAAACCGTAACTAGGGTTTTTCATATTTTCGCAAATATGAGAAAAAGGAAATCGAAGGAAGAAAACTCTGAAACAGACAAGCTGGTTTTAAATCCATTTATTCCTCCTGGAGATATTGAGAAAATCAAGTATCCACACTTGATCAAAGATAAACACGATCGTACAATCTTCGTGGATAATACATGCTTTGAAAGATATCAAGCTTTAAAGGGAGTAAGTTTCACTGCAGAGAAGAGATTTGATCCAGATGTTTCAGAAACCAATTATGTGAAGTTTTTTCAAGACCGGATCTGGGGAAATATGTTCGGGTTTGAAAAATATTCACTTGATATAGTAAGAATTTTTTATGTTAATATATTAATAATCATGAAAATCTTACTTTTAGTACTTTGATTGGAAGTATTGTTCATCATATTGACAGAAAGATGATATCAAAAATCATCAATTACAAAGTGAAGGGAAATCACATGATTACCGGTTCTGAAATTGAGCACTTTTTTTTTGCTAGGTCAAAATGTTTATTAAATAAAAAAAACGTAATTACAAGAATTACAAAATGGGAGGCTCTAGGCCTCCCCACCCCCATAAGCCAAGGGGGCATAAAACTCTAAAAACTCAGAAAGAAAGCTCCTAAAAACTTTAACAAATAGCATAAAGAAGAAAAATAAGAAAATTAAAATCGTTTTCGCCCCTTATTTCCGACTCTAAAATTCTTCTTCTTGGGAATCAGACCAGCAATTATTTGAGTCAAATCATAGTCTCCATAAGTCCCATTGTATTCATCTTCATAATCAACATAAGGTTCATCATAGTCATAATCCTCTTCATTTTCATCTGAAGCATAATTCCCTCTCGGAACAAGCTTAATTGGAGATTGAGATTTCTTCCTAGTTGACATTCTATCCATTTGCTCCTTTTTTTTTCCTTGAAATAGTCTTTTCTAAAGGCTGGATTTCTAATGAAATTATCACGCACTTCATCAATCTGAATGGTGCTTGCCTCCTCTAATTCCTCTTTTGTCAAAATATTATTCATATCAAAAACACATTCTTCTAACCCGATTTGGCTAGGAGTTTCCTCATTGGACCTAGAATTAGTAGCCGTGATTTTGGAAGCTTGCTTGGCCACTTTTCTAGCTTGCTTCCTTGCTAGAATATCTGCATCAACTTCACCCCAATCTTTCGAACACATACTATTATCTGATTCACTAGAATCATCTTGTTCCTCCTCAACCAAAACCTCACTAGTATCATTAGCAAGGCCTAACTCAGATTCTAGGGCACCATACTTGTTATTCACCACTAATTCTGTTTGAAAAAGCTCATCCACAAAAGGAGTTTCAAAAGATTTAAATTTAAAAGGAGTACCTTTGTTTGGGGAGATCTTACTCTTTACTGTTTTCCAATCATCATTTGTTGTATCAGACTCCTTAGAAACTCCCGCATTTTGCTTGGATCCTGTCTTGCCTTCAGCGGAAATAACATTCAAACTAGAAACTGAATTATGCACGGTTTTATTTTCCAAATAATTATTTGATTTGGCCACGGACACAGTTTGAACCAAAACAACGTTTTTAGTTCCCAAACTGGAGTTTGTGTTGGATACAGACTTATCCATAAGATTGTCCGTATTTTGCTTGGACACTGATTTAATCCCATAAGTTTTCTTGGTCACGGACTCAGAAGTTTCGAAATTAACAGAATTCTTCTTGGTCACGAACTGATGTTGAGTATTCATACCCTGAGAAGCTTGGTTTGACACGGAAGTTAGTTGAACCACAGACTCTTGCTGAGCTTCCAAAGTTTGCACGGACTGAACTCCCAAATTTTGCACGGACTGAGTAGTTTCCAAAGACAGGACATTAGTCCCGGATTGGAATTGCTTGCTAGACTTCCCTTGCGAACTATCTGCATTGCCAATATTGGCAGAATTTTTTCGTATAACATGATCCTTTTTTGCTGCAATATTGTTTTTACATCTCATCAACTTAATCCGTGCTTCACGATACTCAATAACAGCTTTGTCGAGCTGCTCTTCTAGATGTTTATCATCAGCATTCTCATGAACAACATCAAAAATCTCCTTTCCAGATTGCACATTAACTTCTGTCATATTCTCATTCCCGGTCTGCAAACTGTCACTTGCTGCAATTCCCAACTCTACAGACTGATTAGCATGATCTGCATGGGAGCCATGCAAATTACCATGCATATTAGTCTTTCCACGCACTTCCCTCCAATCATACTTTTTATTTGTATTGCTAACCTCTTTACCATCCTTGGATTTTTGAATCTGTTTTTTGTGAGACTCAACAGATTTAGAACCTCCCAAAAGCTTGCGAGCAGCAAGACAATTTTTGAACTTATGATTTTTTTTTTGTTAAGTCAAAAAATATATTAAACCAAAAAAGATATTTACAAGATATTTTTATGATAAAAGAGGTCACCGCAACCCCAAAAACTCACAAAACTATTTAAATCTAAAATAAGAAACATTGGGATACTCAACAGAATTTAAAAAAATAGGACGACCTACATAATGCATTCCCACACCATTGGTCAAAAAACAACCACGCTTGGCCATATTATCAGCTGCAAAATTCGCTTCACGATAAGTATGAATGAAACGAACAGAGTCATATTGCCTTCTAGCTTTTTTTTTTTTGCTAAGTCAAGAAAAAATATTGATAAAAAAGATATTTACAAGATAGGTGAAGGAGAAAAGGGATCAGAGAAACCCCTAAAAAACTCCTAAAACCTATTTAAAACGATAATAAATTACATTTGGAAACTCAATAGAACTTAAAAAAACTGGTCGACCTTCATAGTGAAAACCAACCCCATCCTCTAATAAACAACCACGCTTTGCCATTGCATCAGCTGCAAAATTTGCCTCTCTAAAAGAATGTTCAAAACGAATTGAACCATATAAACCTTTAACTTCCACCATCTTTGCCTAGCAAACCAAGGAACGTTATCTTCTTCCAAAGCCTTCAACATACTTGTAGAATCTGATCTAATAACAATGCAAGCATATCCCCACTGAACTGCCCACTCCATACCCACAATATTACCATACAATTCAGCCAAATAATTAGAAGTAACTCCCAAACCAATACACATTGCACCTACCACTTCACAATTTGCATTCCTTGCAACAACCCCAGCTACCGCCACCCCTGGATTACCTCTTGAGGCGCCATCCGTGCACAAAAGCAATTCATTATCATTAGGAGGAAACCAAAAACACTCCTTGGGATCAGTAAACTTCACCTTTCTATGCCGAACCCTAAAAAACTCCAGAATTCTCAAGTCATCCATAGAATTATGCATATAACTCTTCATACGAACTGAATAATCTTGCATCAAACTAAAAACACGTTTTTGAAATAAAAACCAACAAGGGTTCTTCTTTTCATACACTTTTTTGTTCCTAGTGAACCATAATTCAGAACGCACAACCAAATTCACTACCAACCACAAATCCTTAACAAAACCACTATGATTTTTTTCCTTTTGGTAAGAAGTAATAATATCATAATTAGGTTTAATTTTGAAAATACCTTCAATCCACTCCCAAGCTTGACGCGCAAAATTACAGCTCCAAAGAATATGTTGGAGAGACTCCTCCTCAATCTGACACACACTACATTTAGATGAAAGTTGAATTTTAAATCTGCTACGTACCTTATCAAGAGTAGCACACGCACCACGAATAAACTTCCAGTTCTGAGCCGCCAATGAAGGATGCTCCACCCTCTTCCATAACAACCCCGCCTCCCTCAAAATAGGATATTTCTTCCTAATCAATTCCCTAGCTGACTTGACAGAAAATTTACCTTGTAAATTAGGCATCCAAAAACGCCTATCCACTCCCATATGAATTTTTGGTAAATCCTGTTGCACCACACCAGCACTTAAAAGGAGTTGCGAATGAACTCCATGAATCTGCCAATCACCTTGCACAATAATATCACAAGCACGAGCTGATCTTTCTAAATCCAAGCGATTTAAAACACTAGCTAAGGTTGTATTTCCATACCATATATCAAAGAATAAAGAAGTATCCCTACCGTCACCAATAAAACACTTCGTGTTGTCCACCATCTCCTTATGAACCCAACGAAGACCAGGAAGAATAGAAGATTTCACCCCTGCCATCTTAATACGACCATCCCTACAAGTGAATTTTGCTTCCAAAAACCTCGCCCACCTCTTACGAGAAGATTTTATAGCCCACCACAATTTCATCAGCAAAGCTTTATTCATAGTCCTTAGGCTAGTGATCCCAAGACCACCTTCCTTTAAAGGACTTCAAATCTTATCAAAACCAACTACAAAAGTTCTAGTAAGATTAGAATCACCCGACCACAGAAAATTACGAATCACACGCTCACATTGAAGTGTGAATTTTACCGGCCATTTGTACACAGCCATGTTATGAATAGAATAACTCGAAAGAACATTCTTAACAAGCACAACCCTATCTTGAAAAGATAACATCTTACCTTTCAGAACCGAAAGTTGATCCCTCAACTTATCAACAACGTTGCTGATGTGACTATACTTAACCATCCCCGGCATCACCTTAACTCCCAAATATCTATCAGGAAAGTTAGAAATTGCCATACCAAAGAAAGTTGCAATGGTCTGGCGCCTACTCAAAGTCCCACCACCAAAGTAATCTTGCTCTTCTCCCTACAAACCCTCTGACCAGAAGCTTGTTGGTAATTCTCCAAAAGTTTCACCAGATTCTTCACACTCTTCATATTTCCCTTGCAAAAAATCATAATATCATCAGCAAAAAATAAATGAGTAGGAGCAATACCCTTACGTTTTACCATATAAGACATATCCTTATTCTGAAAGAGTTTAGTGATGTTGCGGCTAAGCACATCCTCAATCAAAACAAAAATAAGAGGAGAAGAGGATCCCCCTGCCGTAAACCCCTATTAATCTTGAATAACCCTCCGGACTACCATTAAGAAGAATAGAAATACGCGCCGAATCCAGAATTTTCCAAATCCAAGAGCACCAATCTTCAGAAAAACCATACCTTCTAAAAACCTCAAGAACAAAAGACCAGCTCACCGTATCAAAAGCCTGAGAGATATCAAGCTTCAAACCCAAATTACCGTCCTTCCTTTTGATGTGCAATTCATTCACCATCTCAGAAGCTAAACTAATATTCTCATGGATATTCCTTCCCTTCATGAAAGCCACTTGCTCTTCAGACACCAACTTCCCAACACCTACCAAGCCTAGTAGCCAAGATTTTAGTAAAAATCTTAAAAAGAAATTACTTAAACCAATCGGCCTAAAGTTCTTCAAACTAGCAGCTCCCCTAACCTTTGCAAGCAAAAGAATAAGACTAGAATTAACCCCATTAGGAATGGTTTTAGAAGACCAGCAATAAGTAACCGCTAAAATCAGATCCCTTGAATAATCTCCCAACAATGTCTATAAAAACACCCCGAGAAACCATCTGGACCTGGCGCACTATCAGCTCCCAAATCAAAAACCGCCTGTTTAATCTCATCACAAGTAGGAATAGCATCCAACATATGCGACTCTTCCACAGTAATAGAATCATGATCATAATCAAAAAGAGTTTCACTTACCTGACATCCTCACCATTGAATTTAGCCTGATAGTAAGAAACCACATGAGCACTAAGATGAACCGGATAAGTTAGTACTCCCATCTTCAGCAACAAGCTCCGAGATTGTATTAGCACTTCTACGAATTTTAATAGAGTTGTGAAAGAAAGAAGTGTTACTAGAACCCTCCAACAACCACTGATTTCTAGATTTTTGCTTTAACATTATATGTTGCTGCCTTTGAATATCTTGAACCTCAACAAGAGCATCCTTCATATTATTAAGTTTGAAACATCAAAGGATCTTCATCAGAATTTCTACTAGCTACCTCAAACTTAAGCGTTGCTTGCTTTAGTCTAGCATTGACATTACCAAAAACGTTTGATTCCATAACTTAATGCCTCCTTCAACCGCTTCAATTTGAAAGGAAAGATAAAACCATGATTACCATACACCGGCGCCATCCAAGATAACTCCACCATCTTCAAAAAATCCGGATGAGAAAACCACATCTTCTGTATACGAAAAGGAGCACGTCTAGGCCTAGGATCACAAAAAGGAAAACCAATAAGAGTCGAATGGTCAGAAACTTCCCTAGGAAGAGCTTTACACCGCCAATTCGAAAACTTAGACACCAAGGTTCATTAATAATAGCACGATCCAACTTACTAATAATTCTACCAACACCAGTCTGACCATTGGTCCAAGTAAACTTAGACCCCAACGAATCAGCTTCAAACAAGTTATTATCCTCCATCCAATCAGAAAACTCATTAATACAAGAGAGACGAGTTGTCCTACCCCCTTTCTTTTCATCTTGACGAAGAACACAATTGAAATCACCCATAACCAACCAAGGAGTAGTTACATCAACCGCTTCAAGTTGACTCCAAAGCCTCCTACGAAAAACTTGAATATAACTAGCATGAACAAAAGAGATAAAACCCCCTCAGTTTTAACCGTAATGGCCTGTCTAGACATATTAATCACCACCGGCTCCTCAATACAATCATCCCAAAGAATCCACAAATTACCCAAAGAACTAGAAGTAGAATTATGAATTACCTTTTTATTATAACCAGCCAAATTTAACCTTATCATACATTGTCAGTGCAACGAATCTTAGGCTCAGCAATACAAAGTACTACCGGCTTGTATTCATGCACCTTACGTAACTTACTACCCGCTTCCACCTTCGCCACCCCATTAATATTCCAATATAGAACTCTCATCAGGAAACACTCTTCTTTTTATTATGAATAGCTTGTGGAATCTTGCTAGGAATCCTACTTTGTAAAACAGGAGAGACACCCTTCCTAACTCGGTTTCCCAAAGCATTCACTTCAGAATCCGAATGATTTGGAATCATTAAAACGTTGTTGAGAAGAACTAGAACTTGTAATCAAAACCCGGCTTGGTTTCTACTTTTCTTTGGCATATCCACTGGTATTTCCGCCCACTTAACACCCTTAACACCTGATGAAGCTTTCTCAGGCGTCAACTCTTCATCCGAACTACCTCCAGAAGTGTTTTCTGCCGCATCCGAACCCCCTCCAGAAAGTGTTCAACATCATCATTATCCACACCCAACTCATCATTCAAACATTGAACTTATTAGGAGAAACCACAATAGAAGTTCAGCAACAAGCTCTGTAGCTTGAGATATCCTCAATATTATCAACCACCATGTCTTGCAAAGACTTATTACCAGCCTCAACCGGCGTAAAAGAAGAACTCGCCTCATTCCTGTCACTAGAGTGATTAGTTCTTGCCAATTCACCACTCTTAGTTGACTTAGATGAGGTTGCAGTTTCAACCATTGACAACCCAATAACCGAACTCTTTTGCAATGCTAACGCCTTCTTAGCCTTCTAAAAAGCTTCAGACGCTGCATGAAGATTGGCTTCAGTATTCGCTAAATCATTCTCTAGCTGAAGAGTTTGCTCCAAACCACCAGCACTCTCCACTAAACCAGCTTCAACCACCCCATTCACCACAGCTCCACCGTGCCCTACAGCAAGAGCATCATCCACATTACCACCAACACCGTTAACAACATCATGAACCACAATAGCACCATCGTTTACACCACCTACAGCAGCGCCAACACCTACAGCAACAGCGTTTGTACCACCAGCAATAGCCACGGTTGCGTCAGCTCCATCACCCTTACGGTTTCTCCTATTACGCACATTCTGCCACTCCCCTTTCGCATCAGCCTTAGACGTTTTCTCATCATTCTTTGATTGTCTTCTACATTCAACATCATTGTGACCAATTATGCAGCACTTCATACAGAATTTAGGTGATTTTGGGATATCCAAGTATTGCCAAAACGTCCTCCCCCCAGCTGTTATCTTAATTCTACTTGGAATGTGTTTTGCAAAATCCACATCTACCAAAACTGAAGCAAAGTTTCCATACTCCATATTTAGGGTTCTTTGATCAACCACAATAGGAGTCCCTAAAAATTTTCCCATAGATAACAAGTTCTTCTCAGTCCATAGTTCTGCATGTAAACCAGGAAATTGAACCCATACGTTTGCATGGGAAGTTTTTTGACGATCAGGATCAAAACCTGGGTACCAATCCATTAACTTGAGTTCATGCTGTTGAACAAACCACTTTGTACGTCTGATTCTCTCCTTAGTTTCCTCATCTTGTAGCATAATAACAAAGAAACCTTTTCCCATAGTCATAAACCCAACAGAATTAGGATTAATCTGCCATTGAGATATTAAAAGAGTTTTTACCTCAAAGAACTTCAGCCCCGTGAAGTTTAGTCTTGCAATGAAACTGTGTTGAAAGGGTTTACAACCCTCTTCATAGTAATCCGCGGGTATAACAAGGGATGGTTCTCCATCAATCAGAGTAGGATTAGGTAAACTAGTAATATCAACTCCTGTTGGTTTTAGGGTTTTTTTTGCCCTTACCTTGTCCGCAAAGGATTGGTGTTGCTGAATCCGTGATGAACTAGGATTATTTTCTACCATATTGAATCCGTGATGAACTATGAAACCTACGTGAAAAAACTAAACCCTAGTGTTTTCGCCAGAGTTTCTCTTTCCTCTCATGTTTATCCTTATATCTCTCTTTGACTTCATTGCCTTCTAGCATCCATCCACCTTTGCACAACTTATCTTCAAAGGCTCGAATAGCACTAAGAGAGTCAGTGCGCACCACTACATTTCTAAAACCCCAAACAATATCCCATTCCAGGCCCACCAGAATAGCATAAATCTCCGCCAAGTAATTGCTAGCAACTCCCAGCCCAATACTCATAGCCCCAACTACAGTGCAAGTAGCCTCTCTTGCTACAACTCCAGCACCCGCCACCCCCGGGTTCCCCCTCCAGGCTCCATCGCAACAAAGCAAAATTTCGTTCTGACCAGGCGGGCTCCAAAAACATTCAACGGGATCAACAAAATGCACTCTTCTTGTTTTAACACGACAGAACTCCAATTCGTAAATCCTCCCCAGTGTTGAACATAGAACTATTCATCCTAGCTGAGTATTCGTGTATCAAGTTGAAAACACGTTTTTGGAAGAAAAAAAACCCCAACACGGCTTATTCTTCTCATAAACCAGCTTGTTCCTGACAAACCAAAGCTACGCACGCAACACCAGATTTGAGACTATCCACAGGTCTTTAACCATTCGACTTCTTCCTTTAGCTGTTTTATTTGAATCAATCAGATTATAATGAGGAACCAAGTTAAAAATACCTGCAATCCAGGACCAAGCCCTTCTCGCAAAGCAGCAGCTCCACAGAACATGCTCTAACGTCTCCTCAGCATTTCGGCAAACACTACGCATAGAAGCAAGGGTGATTTTAAACCTGATACGCACTGTATCTAGGGTCGCACAGGCTCCTATGACGAACTTCCAGTTCTGAGCTGACAAAGAAGGATGAATAACACTCCTTCAAAGAATCGCAGCTTCACCCATCATTGAAAACCTTGTTCTGATAAGATTCCTAGCTGATTTCACCGAGAAAACTCCCTTTAAGTCAGGCATCCAAATTCGCTTGTCTGCACCACCAGAAATTCTTGGTAATTCAAATTGCTCCACACCCACACTTAACAGAGTTTGCATATGATCTCCTTGTAAGTTCCAAGGGCCATCAACAATGATGTCACTAACACGTGCATTCCTGTCCAGGTCATTACGGTTTAAGACATCAACTATAGAGTTTGTACCAAACCAAATATCATAAAACAAAGAAGTTGTCCTCCCATCCCCAATTAGGAACTTAGAATTGTTTATCATGTCTTGATTCACCCAGCGAAAACCAGCCAACAAAGAAGATTTAACCCCTGCCATATTAATTCTCCCATCCCTGTAATGGGACCCATAAACTTACAATGTATGCAAAACTTGATATTCTCCATATCCTGAACTTCTACATATTGCCAAAACTCATTGCCATTAGCTTTCAAATGAATTCTTTTGGGAATTGGTTTAGAAAAATCAATATCAATAAGCACAGCAGCATAGTTCCCAACATCATGATCCAAAGTGTTCTGATCAATAGCAATCGGCCTACCAAGAATTTTAGCAATGGATAATAGAATTCTTTTCGTCCATAGTTCAATGTATAAGCCAGGGAAGCTTACCCAAACAGTAGCACAAGAAGTATTTTGTCTCTCCGGATCAAAATTAGGGTAAAAATTGAAAACCCTAAGTTGTTGATCCTGCACTACCCACGTATCACCATGCCAAACATGTTTTTTGTCTTCAGCTGTAGTTAACTTGATGATGAAAAAACCCTTTGTCATTGGTACCAACTTACTCCTCCTATCACCAAGTTTCCATTGCGCTTCTAAAACTTTCTGAACTTCATTAAGTTTTAACCCTTTAAAATTCAGTCTCCCAATAAGACTGAATTGAAAAATCTTACGCCCTTCTTGTGTAAGTTCTAAAGGTAAATCCAAGGATGGTTCATTTTCATACAAAGATGCATCAGGTAGAGATAGTAAATCAGAATTGTTTAACATATAGGGTTTTTTTACCCTTAACCAAATCAACAAAAGACATGGTTTTATTCTCATTAGGATTCTTAGAAGAATCAGAAGTTTCCCCCATCTTGAATCACCTAAAAGATGATCCAAGATGAAGGAAAGGATGTGAGAAATATGAAACCCTAAAAAATTCTCCAAAGAATTTTGGAGAGAAAATTTCGCATCTACCACCTCTGAAATTGAGCACGATAATATTTCAAAACTTATCACTGGTAAAACTGTTGAATGGAAAAGGGAAAGATGCTAACCAAAGATGTACCCTTCTATTTAAGGATTTTCGGCAAACTTGTTGTAGCAACCCTTTTTTCTTGTACAAGAGATTCTTCACAATGGAGTAAAGAATTTGTTGAATCTATATACTACCTCCTAGAAGGAAAAAAAAAGTTTGACATATGTGGATTAATTATAAATCAAATGATTAAAATCATTTAATCTATCAATACCACAGCATTCCATAAAAATCTTGGATATCCCTGTCTCATCACCAAGATGTGTGAAAACGCAATGGGGAACAACTTTGGAGATGAGAAAAACACTAAAACTATCTCTCAAGGAATTATCAAGCGGATGAGTGGGACTCAAAAGGGATCTAGTATCTCATATGATCAAATCTATAGCAATGGAGATCTCATGTTCCACATTTTACCTCTTGGGAGACAATTAGACTGTATTCAGAAACAGTTGGTCTTTGCCTATAGAGATGATCCGGAAACTCTTGAAGGAATCCTAGTGATCAATAATGAGTTTCTAAAAGGTGAATAAAAACAAGACTCTGAAGAAGATTCTGATGAGCAAACAAATGAAGATTAATTTGTCTTCAAGAGGGAAGATAGACATTAGTTTTTGATTATTTCAATAAAGTCTATTATGAATAAAACTGTATATTATTTATGGATAAAATTATTATTTTATAAATTTTCTTGTGATAGTTTTCGATTACATAGCCTGTGCTTGAATGCTTTATTTTATTGTTATGTATATTTACGGGATGTTTGACTTGGATTTTCATAACCATAATATTCGATCTCATATGGTGTGAATCCTTATGGTTTGGGTGACTTTTTGGTTTAGCAGGATTAAGTTCTAGCCCATGTTGGTAGGCTTTATCAAAGGATCATAAGGAGTTCCGATTGAAACTCATGTGTGAAAAAGTCACAATATGTTGAATCATTTTTGGTTTAGCATAAAAGCATTTGTGTTTCGGGTTTTCAACTTTTGCATCACATTAGTTAAAACCGATGTTCAACATTTCTCTGATAAAGGTTGGTGTTTGTTGTTGTTCTTTTGTTTTGCAAGAGGATAACAACACAGTGATATTCTACCCCTGAAAGATGCGAAGAAACGGGTGAAGAGGATGCGGAATTTGAGGTAACGAATTTGTTAGTTAATCGTTTTCCTGTTTAAGAAAAGCCTGATTTTATTGCATATATTTATTGCTTTTGCTTAACAAAATTTCGGTACAATTGATGTTTATTCCACTATTTGTGTATGGATGTGTGTGTGATTCAATTGTTTCTGGTTAAGAAAAACTATTGTTATCTTTCTTTATGGTTTGGTATCAATTGTTTAGGCTTACGAAATTTCGGTGCAATTGCGGTACTATAATGTCTATGTTTGTTTCAATTGCTTCCGGTTGAGGTAAATAATTAAGAAAGTTGATTTATTTGGTTTGTATGAATTATTTATGGCTTAACAAAAAGGTTTTCGGGATCAATTGCTTAGTCCAATTCGATTCCGGATAAGAGAAACTAAGTCAATTCTAATCTTAGTTAGACTTATCAAAGTGGAGGTTTCGGTTATTCAAGTCTAATCGAATGCCTTAACAAGAAATGCTAGTTAACTAACCTAGTACTTGTATTGTTTAAAAGTGAAAGGTCTAAGTTATTATTTGAATAATTAGAACCTGATGAGAAAAATAGAGTTAATTCTGATCTTTATTTTGGTCTTATCGAACAAGCGATTGTATTTGTACACATATATGTATAAGTCCTTATTCCTTGAACCAAAGTTTGCGAACTTTGTTGATCAAGAGAAACGGAATGTGGCGTGAGCCAAGTCCGCGAACTCAGTCCGCGAACTGGCGGAAGTTCTCGACCCGAGAATTTCTGCTGGAGTTTGTGAACTCCTTCGGTGAGCTTAAGTCCGCGAACCCAGTCCGCGAACTTGAGCAGGTTATATCTAAAATTGGTTGTTCTTGAACTCATGTTTATGTAAACTAAGGAATGATTTTGCAAACCTGAGCTATAAAGTTCGTGAACTGATTCGAGTGAATCAAACTGTTTTTGCTTCGATTGTGTCTTGTGTAGTAACATAAGATCTAAGCAATTGAAAAACTCTCTAACTCGTTCATTTGAGTCATTTGAACTAGTTATGGTGAAGAAGAATATGGTGGATATGAAAGTGATTATATGGCTAACCATTTGGTTAACTATTGTTGAAACAACAAAATGTTAATGTTTGGGAACGGTTACATAAACCCAAAATTGGACATTTCATTTGTGTGTAACAAACTAAGTTTTCGATCCAACGGTTGAGAAATACTATCTTGAATCTAATCACGTTTTCATCTAACGGTAAATATTGAATGCTTTGTTACCAAGCTAACATTGATTGCAAACCCTAATTTGAAAGACTATATAAGGGAGAACTCTAGCAACTGGGAAACCTAATCCCCACACCTTACGTGTGATACTAGTTGCATAAGCTAGAGTCGATTCTCCTTTAACCTTGGGTTTTCTTCTTCTAAAACTAGGTTAACGACTTAAAGACTTCATTGGGATTGTGAAGCCAGACCGATACTTCTTTTCTTGTAGTTGTGTGATCTGATCTTGCTGATTCTATCGTTTTGAGTACAATTGTAATAATTGGCTTGAGATTTATATCTCCGATAGGAAAGATAGAAAAGTAATCACAAACATCTTCGTCTCATCGTTTGTGATTCCACAATATCTTTTTCGATGCGTCGATTAGGATTATTGTGAGATGATTGATAATACTAGGTTGTTCTTCGGGAATATAAGTCCGGTTTATCAATTGGTTCCTGTTCACCTTGATTTATCAAAAGACGGAAAAAAGCTCGTAGGTATATCGGTGGGAGACGAATTTATCTATTACCGTAGACTTTTCTGTGTGATACAGATTTCTTTATTAAAGTCTCCGACTTTGGGTCGTAGCAACTCTTAGTTGTGGGTGAGATCAACTAAGGGAATCAAGTACGTAGCATCCTGCTGGGGTCAGACGCGTAGGAGCATAACTGTACCTTGGATCAGTGTGAGATTGATTGGGGTTCAACTACAGTCCAGACCGAAGTTAGTTTCGATTAGGCTAGTGTCTGTAGCGGCTTAATACAGTGTGTGTTCAATCTGGACTAGGTCCCGGGGTTTTTCTACTTTTGCGATTTCCTCGTTAACAAAATTCTGGTGTCTGTGTTATTTCTTTTCCGCATTATATTTTGTTATATAATTGAAATATCACAGGTTGTGCGTTGTTTAATCAATTAGAATATCAGACCTTTTGGTTGTTGATTTAAATTGACTGACACTTGGATATTGGTCTTTGGTACCATCCAAGTTAACGAGGCTCTGTCTTTGGTCTAGAAAGTTTATTGGAGTTTGTCCATACAGATTGCTAAGCGAAATATTGGGTGTGGTTGTTATACCCCCGCTTTTTCAATTAGTACCAGAGCAGGCAAACACGTTGAAGACCTTACAAGTCTGTGTTTGTAGCGATTTGAGGATGGACAATAGTATCTCTGATAAACGCGTCACCAAAAATAAAGGCTCTGTCTTGTCTAATTCTATTAAAGAGAAAGATTCTTCGATCTCGAATATAGACGAACCATGTGTTCCAACAAGACAGACAAGCTCCGACATGAGTATTTCCGATTACCCTTCAAAAGAGTCTTCCTCTCTAAATGAATGGGAAACAGCTGAAGAGTGTGTCTTGATTCTAAATCTTGCTAGAATCCAAGCTGATAGATTTAATCAGTTAAAACACCATGTCGATGTTCTGCTTGGTGTAATAAGAGACTGCAAATTCAAAGAAAATACTGAAGATCAATCTTCACGTATGACTCTTGAGGCTAGCCTCAAAAAGGGTGCTTTGGAAATTGAACATCGCTTGAGTAAACTGTCTATTCAAGGATGCTCTAACCACTTCTGCTACGCCTGAAAACCATCCATCTCCAGAGGTAAAATTGGAATCCCTTCCTTTTAAAAAGAATGTGTCTGAATTTCCCATTGATCAAGGATGTTCCACATCACATGGAATGAAGAAATCTCCTAACGAGGTTGTTAAGACTACCTTGTATAATCACTCTTGTGATCAGAAAGTATGCCTCATTTGCGATGCAAAAGGCTCTGCTAAACAAAAAAGAAACTCAAGGTTGAATAAAACCTCCTTGGTTCAACTTCAACACACCTTAGACTTAATTCTCAAAGGTGTAACTGACACTCATATGTCTAAACCAGTTGGTTTTCGTACTTACCCTGTGTATGTACCAGGAAGGTCAGTTCGATGAGTTCCTCAAAAGCTCTAAAGCAGAATAGGAGTCTTAACAAGAATCGTCTAAGGAAAGATCATGTCGTTTCCTCTGAAAATAACATTTCCCTTAATGTGAACGAAATTCCAGAAGAAAGAAGAAAAATTGATGATATGAGAAATAACCTGATGGAGATAAGTGAAGGATATATAAAGAAATTGTCGACAGGTTGTCATCCTCCTCAAGTCAAAATTCTTCTGGTAAGAACTCTAACTATGTCTCGTATTTTGATGACAGTAAGTTTTATGATAATTTATCACATCAAAAGGGATCCCTCTCTAGATTCAGAAGGAAAAAGAGACTCGATCATAAACACAGTTCTTTTAATGAGCCCATAGCTCATACTTGTGCTAATTAATCACAAGGGTTAAGAACTTGCTCATAAAAATCATGTTGAGAAAGATGTGTAAAAATCAGGTATACTATGGCAATTTGATATTCTGCTTAGTTGAGCTATCCTCTTATCGTTTATAGCTAAACTAGTGTTTGCAGACAATATTGCCTAAGAAGTATTTGTGTTGTCTAGAATCGTTTCTCTCTTTTTGCAATTCTTTTGCAACTTTGTGGATTGCTACACTTGTGCTCTAAATTACTCTTATGGTAAGGAATTTATTGAGCCATTTATGAATTCTCATGTAGCAAAAGTTCTTCTGTTGTTTTATTCCTTATTGGCCATGATGTATTCTTCTGTTGTTTTATTCCTTATGGGCCATGATGTATTCATATGTGTACACGGGTTACCATCACGAGCCAACGGTTTGCAAACCCTAAAGGTCTTCTTCCCTAAGAAACCATATATATACCAAACCTCTGAGTCACGTTTGCATACTCTTGGTTATTTTGATTTATCAAGAATGTCGTCCTCTTCACGAGCTTTTGGTTTTGCAAAAGGCTTTCTTGATAAAGGTATTGGTTTTGTGTACGAAGGAAGGAAGTAAAGAACCCTTGTAGATGAAGGTCATCCTAATTCCTAATGTTACTATGCCTATACTCATGAGGATGTTGAGAAGGAGGATATGATCTCTGCTGAAGTGGTTCATGACTTTCTTAAGTATTACAAGGAAGAAAAACTGCAGCTTGTTGATACCTTGAAGAGTCTTAATGTGTTAAGAACTGAGTTGGAAAAGGTTACGTCTGACCTTGGTCTCATGAAAGCACAAATTAAAGACATACTCAATGAGGATATCTTTTCTAAATATGTTGTCGTTCACAAGCTTGAAAACCTCAAGACTCATGAGGATCCTGAATCGTCTATTTGACTTCAGTACGTGTCCGGCTTTGGCATAGGAGTCTGGTTTTGTTTTAGCTTTTTTTATTATTTGCCTAGTAAATCTTCTATTTTCTTGTTTTGTTTAGAAGAATAACTAGAGTTTGGAATAGCCATGATTGTGATTACACATAGCTATGACCAACGTTTTCATCTTCTTGTTTTTTAGATTTATTGGTTTGAATTCTAAATTTGTTTGGAAGATGATTTTTGGAGTATTAATCTTTATGGATTTATATATTGCAATTGTTTATGGGATATGTGCGTTTGCGTCCGTGAACTATGATTGTCCCATATCTTGTCAAAAGTAAAGTCTTTCGTAAGTCGATATTCTTATATTGATAAAAGAATGAATGGACTTTTGACAAATACAAAAGTTAAGCCTATATTGTCAATTATTGATGGAAGATAGGTTAAAATCTTTTGTTTCCAAGGATTATGTCTATTGTATGTCATGGTGCAAATTGTGATGGAAAATAGAATGAATCCTTGTGTATTCCGCAGTAATTGATCTCCCTGTTCCATATTCTATGTATTACTGTGAGGCTCCGTAATGTGTCTTATGTTGAGCACTAAACTACCAAGTTGATTGTTTTTATGATTATCTATGTTGTTGTTCCGTAAGTTTTTTTTTTTTTTGATAAGTCAAAAATGTATTAATAAATATCAAAATTTACAGAAGAAGTTTACAAGAAAAGAGGTCAGAAAACCCCAAAAACTTGTAAACTATTTGAAACTAAAAATAACTTCTCCAGAAGCCAAAAAAAGCTCAAGAGACTCATAACTAAAAGAAGAACAAAGAAAAAAAGACAAAATGCTTAAATGCCTAAATTTCTTCAAAACCTCAAACACAAGTGTCTCCACCTTTATTTTTCTTCTTTGGAGTCTTCATTCTTTTTAATTGATCTTTTGTCTCCTTGACGTACTCCTTTCTAAAAGAAGAATCCTTTAAATATTTTTGTTGAATATCAAATTTTGTAATTGTACAAAAAATCTCTCGTTCTTCCTTTGTTAATTGAGTAGATAAATTAGAACTCACCTTGGGTTGTGCTTCCTCACCTTGTTGTTCAGTAAGGTACTTTATGTCGAGCATTCTTGAACTAAATTAATCATCTTGTTTGGATATTTTGTTATGACTCTGTAAGTTTTTATGTTTGAGCGTTTTTGACTGGGTTGATTATTTTCATGATTAACTAAGTCATTGCTCCATAGATTATCTTATGTCGAGTATGACCAATTAAATTGATTACTTTTTGTGATTAATCTAATTGAGTTTTTTAAGTCTCCATAAGTTCACTTATGTTTGAGCATTTTTCGATTAAATTAATTATGGGTTCTCTCGTGGTTAGTTTAATTGAATATTTTGGATTCAAATTCATACTTGTATGTGATTTGTTGTCCAAAGAAATCCTTCTTTTCTTTCGAAATTAAGGTCGCTCTTGTTGTTCCTTCGGGAATGACATTTTATGGGGGAGAGTTCTTTTTGAACTTGCGCTTAGTTGCCAAATCTTTGTGGGGAGTGCGGCTGTGGAATATTATAGGGGTTATCTTGTATCTTTCTTTAACTCCTTGTTGTTAAAGCTACGGATATTAACTCCTTGATGACTGCATTTAGCTTCGGCTTTATGATTGCATCTAAATAAGATGATATGTGTTTCTTTCTTTTGGTCATGAAATGTCTCTTTCGGAAATTTCATTAGGATCCCGTTCTTTTACCTTTGCCAATTTTATTGACAAAAAGGGGGAGAATTAATATGTAGTTTACACTACAAATACATATGGTTTTCGGATCATTATGTAAGGGGGAGTGGTTTCCATGTGAGATGGAGTATTGACTAAGGGGGAGTGATACATATCACCATAGTATTGTTGTTAAAGTTGTGATACAACTGAACTTTGACGCTGTATAATGATACTATGACACTGTATAACAATGATTGAGAACTATTGTTTTCTTGTTGTTATAGCTACGGATTTTCAACAACGATGATGCTAAACTTACAGCCTTTGGGATCATTGGAGTACTTGGAAGTGACGAAGATTTCGAGTAATGCTGAAGATTAGACATGTGGAATAGGAGCTACAAAAGTTAATTTATTTATTTTTTGTATTCCATATGTATTAATAATTTTGTCACTAAAGTTGACAAAGGGGGAGATTTTTAGAGCATTGCTCGGTCGAACTCGCATGCGTTGCTATCTCAAGCATGTTTGTCAATGTTAGTGATCAAAACTATAAGTCTTGATTACTAGCCTATATAGCTAAAGGTCTCGGACTAGGTTAGAAAGTGTAGTGGAGCTCAAGACTCCATGGAAATCATCATACAAGACGAAGGACTACTCAAGGAACCGGTGGATCTTCATCGACTAAAAGGTATGTGGAGCCTTGAACTTATCTATCACTCAAAAGTCTATTTACTCTATCTCCTACTCTTGAGACAAAAGTCGTTTTGATATATAGACTTTGTTTATACACATTTGCTATTTCGAGCCGAGTTTATCTCGCCTATCTATTTCTCGAAATATGTGTTGGTAAGCTTTCGCTTTAGCTAAATTCATATTTACCTAGTCACGAATGTCATGTTATGTTTCAATCACTTTGAAAATTGCTCTGAAGAAAAATGGTCTGTGATAACAGCTATATAACGTCCTCTGAGAATGTTTCAATGATTGAAATGAGAGTTTATATTATAAACCATTGGTGGATATAAGCATAGTTGTGGAAACACATATATGTACAAGTCCTTATTCCTTGAACCAAAAGTTTGTGATCTTTGTTGATCAAGAGAAACGGAATTTGGCGTGAGCCAAGTCCGCGAACTCAGTCCGCGAACTGGCGAAAGTTCTCGACCCGAGAATTTCTGCTGGAGTTTGTGAACTCCTTCCATGAGCTTAAGTCCGCGAACCCAGTCCGCGAACTTGAGCAGGTTATATCTAAAATTGGTTGTTCATGAACTCATGTTTATGTAAACTAAGGAATGATTTTGCAAACCTGGCTATAAAGTTCGTGAACTGATTCGAGTGAATCAAACCGTTTTTGCTTCGATTGTGTCTTGTGTAGTTACATAAGATCTAAGCAATTGAACAACTCTCAAACTAGTTCATTTGATCATTTGAACTAGTTATGGTGAAGAAGAATATGGTGGATATGAAATTGATCATATGACTAACCATTTGGTTAACTGTTGTTGAACCAACAAATGTTAATGTTTGGGAACGCTTACATAAACCCAAAATTGGACATTTCATTTGTGTGTAACAAGCTAAGTTTTCGATCCAACGGTTGAGAAATACAAGCTTGAATCTAATCAGGTTTTCATCTAACGGTGAATATTGAATGGTTTGTTACCAAGCTAACATTGATCGCAAAACCTGATTTGAAAACTATATAAGGAGACGTCTAGCAACTGTGCAAAACTAATTCCCACACCTCCGTGTGATACTAGTTGGTTTGCTAGACTCGATTCTCCTTTAATCGTAGGTTTCTTCTCGAGACCCTGTCGATTAACGACTGAAAGACTTCATTGGGATTGTGAAGCCAGACGAAACTACTTCTCTTGTAGTTGAGCGATCTTATCTTTCCATTTTCTATCGTACGAGTTCAATTGAATAATTGACTTGAGATTATATCTCCGATAGGGCAAGCTAAAAAGAAATCACAAACATTTTCGTCTCATCATTTGTGATTCCGCAATATCTAGCTTCGCTACCATACGATTTAGATTATTGTGAGGTGATTGATAATACTCGGCTGTTCTTCGGGAATATAAGACCGGTTTATCATTTATTTTTTTTTGCTAAGTCAAAAAATTATATTGAAAAAAAAAAGATATTTACAAGATAGGAATAGGAGAAAAGAGATCAGAGTGACCCAAAAAACTCCTAAAACCTATTTAAAATGATAATAAATTACATTTGGAGATTCAATTGAACTTAAGAAAATTGGCCGACCTTCAAAGTGAAAACCAACCCCATCCTCTAACAAGCAACCCCGTTTTGCCATAGCATCAGCTGCAAAGTTTGCCTCTCTAAAGGAATGTTCAAAACGAATTGAACCATATAAACCTTTACCTCCATCCATCTTTGCCTAGCAAACCAAGGAACGTTATCTTCTTCCAACGCCTTCAACACACTTGTAGAATCTGATCTAATAACAATGCAAGCATATCCCCACTGAACTGCCCACTCCATACCCACAATAATACCATACGATTCAGCCAAATAATTAGAAGTAACTCCCAAGCCAATACACATTGCACCAACCACTTCACAATTTGCATTCCTTGCAACAACACCAGCTCCCGCCACCCCTGGATTACCTCTTGAGGCACCATCCGTGCACAAAAGCAATTCATTAGTATTAGGAGGAAACCAAAAACACTCCTTGGGATCAGTAAACTTCACCTTTCTATGCCGAACTCGAAAAAACTCCAGAATTCTCAAGTCTTCCAAAGAATTATGCATATAACTCTTCATACGAACTGAATATTCTTGCATCAAATTAAAAACACGTTTTTGAAATAAAAACCAACAAGGGTTCTTCTTTTCATACACCTTTTTGTTTCTAGTGAACCATAATTCTGAACGCACAACCAAATTCACTACCAACCACAAATCCTTAACAATACCACTATGATTTTTTGCCTCTTGGTAAGAAGAAATAACATCATAATGAGGTTTAATTTTGAAAATACCTTCAATCCACTCCCAAGCTTGACGCGCAAAATTACAGCTCCAAAGAATATGTTGGAGAGACTCCTCCTCAATCTGACACACACTACATTTAGATGCAAGTTGAAATTTGAATCTGCTGCGTACCTTATCAAGAGTTGCACATGCACCACAAATAAACTTCCAGTTCTGAGCCGCCAATGAAGGATGCACTACCCTCTTCCATAACAGCCCCGCCTCCCTCAAAATAGGATATTTCTTCCTAATCAACTCCCTTGCCGCCTTGACAGAAAATTTACCATGTAAATCAGGCATCCAAATACGCCTATCCACTCCCATATGAATTTTTGGTAAATCTTGTTGCACCACACCAGCACTTAATAGGAGCTGCAAATGAACTCCTTGAATCTGCCAATCACCTTGCACAATAATATCACATACACGAGCTGATCTGTCTAAGTTCGTGCGATTTAAAATACTAGCTAAGGTTGTATTTCCATACCAAATATCAAAGAATAAATAAGTATCCCTACCATCACCAATAAAACACTTCGTGTTATTCACCATCTCCTTATGAACACAACGAAGACCAGGAAGAATAGAAGATTTCACCCCCGCCATCTTAATATGACCATCCCTACAAGTGAATTTGGCTTCCAAAAACCGAGCCCACCTCTTACGAGAAGATTTTATAGACCACCATAATTTCATCAGCAAAGCTTTATTCATAGTCCTTAGGCTAGTGATCCCAAGTCCACCTTCCTTTAAAGGACTACAAATCTTATCAAAACCTACTACAAAAGCTCTAGAAAGATTAGAATCACCCGACCACAGAAAATTACGAATCACACGCTCACATTGAAGAGTTAATTTTACCGGCCATTTGTACACAACCATGTTATGAATGGAATAGCTCGAAAGAACATTCTTAACAAGCACAACTCTATCTTGAAAAGACAACATCTTATCTTTCAGAACCGAAAGTTGATCCCTCAACTTATCAACAACGTTGCTGATGTGACTATACTTTACCACTCCCGGCATCACCTTAACTCCCAAATACCTATCAGGAAAGTTAGAAATTGCCATACCCAAGAATGTAGCAATGGTCTGACGCCTACTCAAAGTCCCACCACCAAAGTAAATCTTGCTCTTCTCCCTACAAACCCTCTGGCCTGATGCTTGCTGGTAATTCTCCAAAAGTTTCACCAAATTCTTCACACTCTTCATATTTCCCTTGCAAAAAATCATAATATCATCAGCAAAAAATAAATGAGTTGGAGCAATACCCTTACGCTTAACCATATAAGACATATCCTTAGTCTGAAAGAGTTTAGTGATGTTGCGGCTAAGCACATCCTCAATCAAAACAAAAATAAGAGGAGAAAGAGGGTCCCCCTTCCTTAAACCCCTATTAATCTTGAAGTAACCCTCCGGACTACCATTAAGAAGAATAGAAATACGCGCCGAATTCAGAATTTTCCAAATCCAAGAGCACCAATCTTCAGAAAAACCATACCTTCTAAAAACTTCAAGAACAAAAGACCAGCTCACAGTATCAAAAGCCTGAGAGATATCAAGCTTCAAACCCAAATTACCGTCCTTCCTTTTGATGTGCAATTCATTCACCATCTCTGAAGCTAAACTAATATTCTCATGGATATTCCTTCCCTTCATAAAAGCCACTTGCTCTTCAGACACCAACTTACCCAACACACTACCAAGCCTCGTAGCCAAGATTTTAGTAAAAATCTTAAAGAAGAAATTACTTAAACCAATCGGCCTAAAGTTCTTCAAACTAGTAGCTCCCCTAACCTTTGCAAGCAAAAGAATAAGACTAGAATTAACCCCATTAGGAATGGTTTTAGAAGACCAGCAATAAGTAACCGCTAAAATCAGATCTCTATGAATAATCTCCCAACAATGTCTATAAAAACACCCCGAGAAACCATCCGGACCAGGCGCACTATCAGCTCCAAAATCAAAAACAGCCTGTTTAATCTCATCAGAAGTAGGAATAGCATCCAACATATGCGACTCTTCCTCAGTAATAGAATCATGATCATAATCAAAAAGAGTTTCACTTACCTGACTATCCTCACCATTGAATTTAGCCTGATAATAAGAAACCACATGAGAACTAAGATGAACCGGATCGGTAATAGTACTCCCATCTTTAGCAACCAGCTCTGATATTGTATTAGCACTTCTACGAATTTTAATAGAGTTGTGAAAGAAAGAAGTGTTACTAGAACCCTCCAACAACCACTTATTTCTAGATTTTTGCTTTAATATTATATTCTGCTGCCTTTGAATATCTTGAACCTCAACAAGAGCATCCTTCATATTATTAAGTTTAGAAACATCAAAAGGATCATCATCTGAATTCCTACTAGCTACCTCAAACTTTCGAGTTGCTTGCTTTAATCTAGCATTGACATTGCCAAAAACAGATTGATTTCATAACTTGATAGCCTCCTTCAACCGCTTCAATTTGAAAGGAAAGATAAAACCATGATTACCATACACCGGCGCTATCCAAGATATCTCCACCATCTTCAAAAACTCCGGATGGGAAAACCACATCTTCTGAATACGAAAAGGAGCACGTCTAGGCCGAGAATCACAAAAAGGAAAACCAATAAGAGTCGAATTGTCAGAAACTTCCCTAGGAAGAGCTTTACACCGCCAATTCGAAAACTTAGACAACAAGGGTTCATTAATAATAGCACGATCCAACTTACTAATAATTCTACCAACACCAGTCTGACCATTGGTCCAAGTAAACTTAGACCCCAACGAATCAGCTTCAAACAAGTTATTATCCTCCATCCAATCAGAAAACTCATTAATACAAGAGATACGAGTTACCCTACCCCCTTTCTTTTCATCTTGACGAAGAACACAATTGAAATCCCCCATAACCAACCAAGGAGTAGTTGCGTCAACAGCAGCAAGTTGACTCCAAAGCCTCCTTCGAAAAACTAGAATATAACTAGCATGAACAAAAGAGATAAATACCCCCTCCTTTTTAATAGTAATGGCCTGCCTAGACATATTAATCACCACCAGCTCCTCAATACAATCATTCCAAAGAATCCACAAATTACCCAAAGAACTAGAAGTAGAATTATGAATTACCTTTTTATTATAACCAGCCAAATTTAACCTTATCATAACATTGTCAGTGTAACGAATCTTAGGCTCAGCAATACAAAGTACAACCGACTTGAACTCATGCACCAACTTACGTAACTTACTACCCGCTTCCACCTTCGCCACCCCATTAATATTCCAATAGAGAACTCTCATCAGGAAACACTCTTCTTATATTTATGAATAGCTTGTGGAATCTTGCTAGGAATCCTAATTTGTAAAACAGGTGAGACACCCTTTCTAACTCGGTTTCCCAAAGCATTCACTTCAGAATCCGAATCTGATTTGGAATCACTAAAACGTTGTTGAGAAGAACTAGAACTTGTAAGCAAAACCCTGCTTGGTTTCCTACTTTTCTTTGGCATATCCACTGTTATTTCCGCCCACTTAACACCCTTAATACCTGATGAAGCTTTCTCAGGCGTCAACTCTTCATCCGAACTACCTCCAGAAGAGTTTTCAGCAGCATCCGAACCCCCTCCCGAATAGTGTTCAGCATCATCATTATCAACACCCAACTCATCATTCAAGACATTGAACTTATTAGGAGAAACCACAATAGAAGCTTCAGCAACAGCTCTGTAGCTTGAGATATCCTCAATATTATCAACCACCTGTCTTGCAAAGACTTATTACCAGCCTCAACCGGCATAAAAGAAGAACTAGCCTCATTCCTATCACTAGAGTGATTAGTTCTTGCCAATTCACCACTCTTAGATGACTTAGATGAGGTTGCAATTTCAACCATTGACCCACTAGCCAAACCATTTTTCAAAGATAACTCCTTCTTAGCCTTCTCAAAAGCTTCAGACGTTGCATGGAGATTGGCTTCAGTAGACGCTACTTCATTCTCTAGCTGAACCGTTTGCTCCAAACCAAATTCAACCACCCCATTCACCACAGCTACAACATGCCCTACAGCAAGAGCATCATCCACATTATCACCAGCACCAGCACCAACGTTCACACCACCTACAGCAGCGCCAACACCTACAACAACAGCGTTAGCATCCTCTCCAGCACCTCCCTTACGGTTTCTCCTATTACGCACATTCTGCCACTCCCCTTTCGCATCAGCCTTAGATGATTTCTCATCATTCTTTGGTTGTCTTCTACATTGATCATCATTATGACCAATTATGCAGCACTTCATACAAAATTTAGGTGATTTTGGGATATCCAAGTATTGCCAAAACGTCCTCCCCCCAACTGTTATCTTAATTCTACTTGGAATATGTTTTGCAAAATCCACATCTACCAAAACTGAAGCAAAGTTTCCATACTCCAGATTTAGGGTTCTTTGATCAACCACTATTGGAGTCCCTAAAACTTTTCCCATTGATAACAAGTTCTTCTCAGTCCATAGTTCTGCATGTAAACCAGGAAAGTGAACCCAAACGTTTGCATGGGAAGTTTTTTGACGATCAGGATCAAAACCTGGGTAGCAATCCATTAACTTGAGTTCATGCTGTTGAACAAACCAATTTGTACGTCTGATTCTCTCCTTAGTTTCCTCATCTTGTAACATAATAACAAAGAAACCTTTTCCCATAGTCATAAACCGAACAGAATTAGGGTTAATCTTCCATTGAGAGATTAAAACTGTTTTCACCTCAAAGAACTTCAGTCCCGTGAAGTTTAATCTTGCAATGAAGTTGTGTTGAAAGGGTTTAAAACCCTCTTCATAGAAGTCCGCAGGTATAACAAGGGACGGCTCTCCATCAATCAGAGTAGGATTAGGTAAACTAGTAATATCAACTCCTGTTGGCTTTAGGGTTTGTTTTGCCTTTACCTTGTCCGCAAAGGATTGATGTTGTTGAATCCGTGATGAATTAGGATTGTCTTCTACCATATTTGAATCCAAAGTGAATGAAACCTACGTGAAAAAAACTAAAACCTAGTGTTTTTGCCAGAGTTTCTCTCTCCTCTCATTTGAAAGAATTATGTTATTTGAAATTTTTTTAAGACCGTTTTATCAATTAGTTCTTGTTCACCTTGATTTCTGTCAAAAGACAGAACAAAAATTTTAGGTTTATCTGTGGGAGAAAGATTTATCTATCCTCGTAGACTTTTCTGTGTGATAATGATTTGTTTGATAAAGTCTTCGACTTTGGGTCGTAGCAACTCTTGGTTGTGGGTAAGATCAGCTAAGGGAATCAAGTGCATAGTATCCTGCTGGGATCAGAGACGTAAGGAGCGCAACTATACCTTGAATCAGTGTGAGATTGATTAGGGTTCAACTACAATCCAGACCGAAGTTAGTTTGTAGTAGGCTAGTGTCTGTAGCGGCTTAATACAGTGTGGTGTTCAATCTGGACTAGGTCCCAGGGTTTTTCCGCATTTGTAGTTTCCTCGTTAAAAAAATTTCTTGTGTCTGTGTTATTTCTATTCCACATTATATTTTGGTATATAATTGAAATATCACAGGTTGTGCGTTTGTACCGATCAATTATGAAATCCAACCTTTGGTTGTTGATTGGAAATTGATTGATCCTTGGATATTGGTCTTTGGTACCATCCAAGTTATTATCCTTGTATTTGATAAAGACTCGCAGATTTCAATGTGCTTGAGTAAAATCAAATCAAGAGAGAGATATTAACTCCTCGATATACTTGTCTCTAGATTGAGTCTGACTGTCTAGGTGATTCTCTAGAAAGTATATTGGAGTTAGTCCATACAGATTACTAATCAAAATATTGGGTGTGGTTGTTATACCCCCGCTTTTTCAATTGGTATCAGAGCAGGCAAACACCATAAAACCTTATAAGTTTGTGTTTGCTCGATCTTCAAAAGTCTATCCCTATGGAAAATCGTTTTGGGAGACTTGCTCATAGCATCTGTAACGCACACCAGAGCTCCTTAAAGATTATTCAAATATTATTCATTAGACCTACGGTCCCTCATAATAATCACACTCCATCTAGTATGTCGAAAAATCTAGATGTGAGCAAACAATCTAAGGAAAAAATTAAAAATAGTTTTCAAAGAAAACATAGTCAACGCTCAAAGGTATGGACTCTCACAAGAATTACTCTTAATCTTTTTGAGGAATACTACCATAAAGGATCAATTGACAAGGATCTGTTTAGGGCGTTTGAAAATGTTTTGAAATTCTTAGAAAAGCTAAATTCCCTGGAAAATTTGAACTTCTCTGATAAAAGTTATGTGCCTGTCAAATCTTTTGATTATGCACAAACTGTTCCCAACACCAATTCAGGTGGAGTCAATAAGAGTTCATATGTAATTGGCAAAGGAACCATTTATCAGAAAAGGTCAATTCCTGGTCATAAGAAAAGGAGCCCAAGTAATTCTAAGTATTATCAGTATACTTTTGATTCTGGCTACAAATATCAACCGAAAAACTAGCATGAGAAATTCTCTGCAGTTTCCAAACACCTGATTTGAGGTTTAGCTACACCCCATTTGTACATGACTTGAGATGGGGCAAGTAACGGGTTGATTTTGATTTAATTCCTTTTTTAAGCTTTTCAGTAGGTACTTTCCTTTATAATGTATGTACCTTCAAAAAACCTACTTACCTTTAGTGGGTCGCGGTTCGTGTATGGGTCCAAGCCCATGAGTGGGTATAAAAGAAGTTTGGAGTACGCGTACTCTTCTTCCTCCCCAAACAGTCCGCTTACGTGAACTATTCTAGGGTTCATGTTTTCTCTCCAATAAAGCTTGTTGAAGAACAATTGTGAAGAGATTCTTCAACATAAAAAGTCAAGTAAGTAATCTGTTGCCTTTTTTAGATAAGTCAAAAATTTGTATTATTAGATAACAAAATTTACAAGAAATAGTTTACAATTTTTTTTTTTTACAAGAAATAGTTTACAAGAAAAGAAAGAGGTTACAGCAACCCCAAAAACTTGAAACTATTTGAACCGAAAATAAGCAACATTAGGATATTCAACAGAAATTAAGAAAGGAGGTTTCCCATTGTAGTGTACTCCCACTTCATTACTTAATAAACAACCCCGCTTTGTCATTGCATCAGCTGAAAAATTCACCTCTCTAAAAGTGTGAATGAAACCTATAGACGTATAGTGTCTACAGATCATAATCCATCTATTCCTTGCAAACCAAGGAATTGAGTCATTCTTGAAAGCTTCAACAACTCCCATATAATCAGACCGTATACAAATACAAGAAAAACCCCATTGCATAGCCCACTCCAAACCAACAATAATGCCGTACAATTCTGCTAAATAATTCGTCGTGACTCCTAGCCCAACACTCATAGCACCAAGAACTGAACAATGCTCATCCCTAGCTACTACACCTACACCCGCAACGCCTGGGTTACCTCTCGCCGCTCCATCACAACAAATTTGTAATTCATTAGCCTCAGGCGGTAACCAAAAACAAGCCACAGGATGATGCAACTTCACACTACGGTGCTGAAATCTAAAATAGTTCAGAAGAACAACATCATTAGCACTATTGTTCATATGACCCTTGAGCCGAATTGAATAATCTTGTATCAGCTTCAGAACGCGCTTATGAAAGATACTCCAATTAGGCTTTTTATGCTCGAAAACAGCCTTGTTTCGCAACTGCCATAGCTCCGACCTAAGAACAAGGTTGGCAATAAGCCACAGATCACGGACAATATGACTCCTTCCTTTTGCTGCTTTAAAAGAAACAATAAGGTTAGCATTAGGTTGTAACTTGAACACATCATCTAGCCAATTCCAGGCTCTTGTAGAAAAGCAACACTCATATAACACATGAGTAAGAGTTTCCTCTTGAACATCACACAGGCAGCATTTGTTAGCATGAGAGATCTTGAACCTGCGCCTGATAAGGTCATACGTAGCACAAGCTCCACGTAAGAATTTCCAGTTCTGAGCAGCAAGAACAGGATGAACTTCTTTTCTCCACATAAGCTGCGTACCTTCTAATCGAGAATACTTCTGCCGAAGCAACTCAGTTGCAGACTTAACACTGAACTCACCCTTCAACTCCGGCATCCATACCCTAACATCAGCTCCACCCATAGGAATTGGCATCCTATTCAACTCTAGACCAGCAGCAATCAAGTATTGCAAGTGAATTTTAGGAATATCCCAAAGGCCATCCTTTAAAATATCACTTACTCTAGCTGTTGCATCGAGAGAATAATCATTTAGCACTTCAGAAATACTAGTCTTATCAAACCAAATGTCATAATAAAGAGAAGTATCTCTACCATCACCAATTAAGAACTTAGTATTCTTTTCCGCACAATTATACACACTCCTTAAACCAGGCAAAATAGAAGATTTAACCCCCGAATGCTTAATACAACCCTTACGATCAAATAATTTTGCCTTCAGGAAAAGAGCCCACTTCTTTGTAGAATTACGAATCTTCCACCAAAGTTTCATAATAAGAGCTTTGTTCATAGTGGCCATACGAGTTAGTCCGAGACCCCCCTCCTCAAAAGGGCAATAGATTTTATCAAAAGCCACTACCACTACACGATTAATGTTCGAATCACCAGACCAAATAAAGTTACGGATAGCCCTCTCACATTGAAGAATAAACTAATGAGGCCACTTATAAATAGCCATATTATGAATGTAATAACTGGAAATAACTGATTTAACAAGAAAAATGCGATCATGAAAAGATAATAACCTCCCTCTCCAACCAGCAAGCTGATTTTTAATCTTTTCAACAACATTGCTAATATGGCGATATCGAACAATGCCTGGCATAATTTGAACTCCCAAATAGCGGTCCGGAAAAGTAGCTACACTCATCCCCAAATAAGATGCAATATAATTACACCAAATCGAAGAACCACCACCATAATAAATCTTACTCTTTTGACGACAAACAGTCTGACCTGAAGCACGCTGATAACTTCCCAACAAGTCTACAAGATTATGAAGACTTTTGGAATTACCTTTACAAAAAATCATTATGTCATCAGCAAAGAAAAGGTGAGTAGGAGAAATGCCACCTCTAGTTACCATGGGCGTCATCTTTTTATCACGAAAAAGCTTCGTAATATTTCTGCTAAGAACATCCTCAATCAAGACAAAAATCAAAGGGGAGAGGGGATCACCTTGACGCAAACCTCTGTTAATTTTGAAGTAACCTTCCGGACTACCATTCAAAATTACAGAAATTCTAGCAGACTGCAAGATACTAAAAATCCAAGCACACCAATTTTCAGAAAAACCATACTTACGGAAAACTTCAAGCACAAAATCCCAATTTACCGTGTCAAAATCTTGAGAAATATCAAGTTTAAGGCCAATGTTGCCATCCTTGCGTTTATAATGCAACTCATTAACCATCTCCGACGCCAAGCTAATATTCTCATGAATATTTCTCCCTTTCATGAAGGCTACCTGTTCTTCAGACACAAGCTTATCCAAAACTGTACTAAGTCTAGTAGCTAGGATCTTAGTGAAAATTTTGAAGAAAAAATTACTAAGACCAATTGGTCTGAAATTTCGAAGAGTATTAGCACCCCTTACCTTAGCCAGCAAGATGATAAAAGATGAATTAACACCATTTGGAATACTACCCGCATTCCAACAATGAATAATGGCCTTGGTTAAATCATCATGAATAATATCCAAACAATGACGATAGAAACAACAAGAGAAACCATCCTTCCCTGGGGCACTATCCGCACTCAGATCAAAAACATCTTGCTTAATTTCTTCCGGAGAAGGAATCATATCCATGACGTTGCTCTCCTCAACAGAAATTGAAGCATGCTCAAAATCAAATAAATCACCTTCTATCACCGGATCTTGGCCATTGAACTTATCTTCATAGAACTGAACTACATGATTACGAAGCTGCTCATAATTTGTCAAACAAGTCCCATTCAAATCAACAAGTTCGAAATAGTATTAGAACTTTTTCTAATTCTAATACTACTATGAAAGAAACTGGAATTACTTGAACCCTCCACGAACCATTTTTTCCTAGACTTTTGCTTGAGCATAGTTAACTGTTGCAAACGAGTATCACGTAAAGTTTTCATAGCATCCTTCATTGCATTTAGATTAGCAATATTACTAGGATCCTCATCTGTAATAAGGGCTGCTGTCTCAAAACGAAGTTGGTCTTGCTTCAAACGAGAATTCACATTACCAAAAATCCTCAGATTCCAATCCTTCCTTGCAATCTTCAGCCGCTTCAATTTATAAGGGAAAATAAAATCAGGAGATCCATGAATAGACAAAGTCCAACTCTCATTGACCATCCGAAGAAAATCCCCATGTAAAAACCACATCTTTTGAACACGAAAAGGAGCTCTACAAGGCCTAGGAACAGAAAAAGGATAACCAAGAAGAGTAGAATGGTCGGAAACTTCCCTAGGAAGAGCTTTACACCGCCAATTCTCAAATTTAGCAAGCCAAGCCGCATTAATAATTGCACGATCCAACTTACTAATAATACGACTAGTACCAGATTGCCTATTACACCAAGTGAATTTGCTGCCCAAGGAATCCGATTCAAAAAGATTATTGTCATCCATCCAATCACTGAAATTATCAATGACAGACGATCTTATTTCCAAGCCACCTTTCTTCTCATTCAAACGCAAAATACAATTAAAATCACCTATGACCAGCCAAGGTGTAATTGAATCTTGCATAACTAGTTGCTGCCAAAGCATGCGCCTATTAGTTTGAATGTAGCTAGCATGGACAAAAGAGATATACACACCATCAACCGCAATTGTAATAGCTTGTTTACTATAATTAACTACAGAAACATGAAGCCCATCCTTATAACAAACCCAAAGATTTGCAATACCAGAATTAGCAGAATTATTATTAATAAACGAAGAATAACCTTCAGAAATTAGCCTCCTCCCAAAATTTGCTGAGCACGCCACTTTTGGTTCAGCAAGACCAAAAACTTCAGGATGGAAATCTCTAATCAGCTCCCTAAGCATAGAATGTGCTGCTGTACGCACAACACCATTGATGTTCCAAAAAAGAACCCGCATAATTAAACTCTGGGTTGGAGTTTATTATTTAGCTTCAATTGCTTAACCGATTTTGAGGAGGATTTAGGAACTGATTCCTTACGAGCACGAATACCCAATGTCTCATCTGAGTCTGACAAGGAATCCTGATCAGTTAACGCATTCGATTTGTTTTGCATATCTATAACCTGCTGCCTCTTAGCTTGTTTTGTAAGCTCACCAAGTTTACTGAAAACCAAAACATCATTGCCAGCCCTGTCACTTAGGATGTTAAACTTGTTGTTAGAGACAAATTCTGAAGTTTCTTCAAGCGCATTACACAAAGGTGTGGACGAGGATGTAATATCAATCCTAGCAGGAGGAGGAAGTTTAGTTCTTGCCAATTCAACATTCCCCCTTTCCTTAGCATTCAAGCTCGAGGTACACAATGACCTAGATTTACTAGCTAATACTGAATGCGTAAGAATGGCTTGCTTGTGTTTTTCAACCTCAGCAGATGCCATACGCAAAACAGCTTCAGATTGAGCTAAACTGTCCTGCAACTGTTGTTCCAACTCAACAGGGTCACTCATGCACAAAACATTATCAGCCACATTATTTGAAGTACCTTCACCATCGTGAGTAATCTTTTCATGCACAAAAGGAATAGACAGAGCTGTCTTTCCCTTTTTCTTTCGCCTAGCTTCTTTCCATTCCGTACCAACATTGTTCTCATGATGCTGTTGCTTGTTAACTAGCACAATAGCCTGTTGCGAATCAGCAGCCACTTGCGGAGCTTTGACAGCTTCACCTCTTGTTTTCTTTCTACATTCCCCATCTGAATGCCAAATAATGCTGCACTTAGAACAGAATTTAGGTCTTTTAAGGATCTCAAAAGGTTGACAAAACTCACGTTCTCCCATAGTGACATTAATATCATCAGATTTGAGCTCAGCAAAATCAAGATCAATGAGGACCGAAGCAAAGTGTCCATACTCATGTGCCAACGTTCTTTTATCAACCACAATAGAAGATCCTACAGTTTTCCCCATTGCAAGTAACGTTTTTTTAATCCAGAATTCCATTGGAAGCCCAGGAAACTTGACCCAAGCTGTGGAACGTGAAGATCTTTGTTTGTCAGCATCAAAACTAGGAAACCATTCCATGAGATTTAGTTTCTGTTGAGAAACAACCCATTGTTCAGCCTGTAAAATCTTCACTTTATCCTCCTGCGACAATAACTTGATGATGAAGAAACCTATATTCAACGGAACAAAGCGAACCCGGCCTTCACCCAGCTGCCATTGAAGTTCTAGGTTTTTTTTCACGTCAGAAAAGTTAAGTTCTTTGAAGTCTAACCTTCCAATAAGACTAAACTTCCATAAAGCACATCCTTCCAGATATAACTCATTAGGAATCTCAATAGAAGGTTTTCCATCTTTCAAAGTAGGGTTTGGCAGAGAAGAAAGATCCACGGAGGTTTTAGGAAGCTCTTTCCTACCCTTGAGTCTATCTGCATATGTTAAAATCTTAGAAGGTGCAACTATATGATTTGGATCAACATGATCTCCCATTGTATCACCAAAAGATGATCCAAGATGAAGCACGTACAAAAAAGTTTGAAAAAATCTCCAAAATCGCCAGAGCAAAGAGGAGAGAGAAAAGAGTATGAGAATATCAAAATAATAGGGTAAGTAATCTGTTGCCCACTCCCTTATTTCCTTCTAGAATCATGAAGAATGTTAAGGGTTCAAAAGGTTTTTCATACAACCTAGGATCTTCATCCTCATCAATTGATCTTCATGTTGATCAGAATTCTATTAGGATTAGATTTGTGGATGAATCCTGTAGCAAAGTATTTGAAAAGATTCCTACTTCTGGTTTCTTTTTTAGAAAATAAATTGGATTTGACAAGTGGGCATAAGGATGATTTAACTTGTTTTAAAAAATTCAAGCTTGGAAACATCTTTGATGGTCTTGGTGAAGGTTTTGACATTCTTACTAGGATCTTCTATGCCAACATTTATGATGTTGTCCCTGAGGACATGGAATTCAAGACCATGGTTAATAGAGTGAGGATTCTAGTTAATAGAGAATTGATTTCGAAAATTACCGGAATTCTGTTGGGAGATTTTCGCCTTCCTAGACCAAGTGATGAATGACCTTCACAAGAAACTATTTCAAAAGAGCTGTGTGGAAAGAGTGTGGTGTGGAATGGAGGAAAATTTCCTACTAATCAACTAGATTTTCCTTTAAGGTCTTATGGAAAATTGGGTATTTCTCACCTTTGTCCTTCCACGGTTGAGAACTCTCATTGGAGTCGTGAGTTTGCGGAATTGGTCTATTACCTTGTGATGGAAACCAAAGGTCTTGACATTTGTGGTTTCATTATTTTTCAAATGTCAAACATGACTTCTGTTGACAAGAAGTTAGGCTATCCATGCTTGATTGAGCGAATTTGTCGCAACTTCTCCATTGAACCCATTGGGAACTCCATTGGAACCCCCAAGCTTGTTTGGCCGTGTACTTTCAGTCGAATGAAGGAATATGCTTGTAAGAGGCAAAGGTGTGACACAACTAATGGCTCGAGTGATTCTTCTATGAAGCTTCTTCGCCAAATTTACAAATGTGTTTGTAAATTGAATACCAAAGTAAGTTGTGTTCAAGAACAATTACTTGTGATTGCTACCAAGTATCCCGATATTAAAGAAGACATGGACAAAGTTCGTTCCTCCTTCGTAATCTCCGAAGATGAAGATAATGAGTAGCCTCTTGTGCTTCTTTATATTGGTGATTAGATTATTTTTGTCTAGAAAGTCTTCTTATGAGAATTTATCTCTTATGTCATAGGAAGAATAACTAGAGTTTGGAGCCATTATTGTTGGTACACATAGCTATGCCCATCGTTTTGTTTTCATCTTTATTTTTTAGGTTTATTTATATAAATTCTAAAAATTGATTTGGAAGATGATGATTGTAGTATTAATCTTTATGGTTTTATATATTGCAATATGTTATGGGATATGTGTGTTTGCGTCCGTGAACTATTACTGTCCCATATGATGTCAAAAGTTATCTCTTTTATACGTCGATATGCAAGTATTGATAATTGATGAACTTTTGACAAACAAAAGTTAAGCCTATTATGTCAATTATTGATTGAAGATAGGTTAAAATCTTTTGTTTACAAGGATTATGTCTATTGTATGTCATTGTGCAAATAATGATGAAAATAGAATCAATCCTTGTATATGCCGCAGTATTGATCATTCCCTGATCCATATCTTATGTGTATACTGCAATGCTCCATAAGTTTTTCTTGTGTTGAGCATAAGACTATTGAGTTAATCATTTATTTTATGGTGAACTTAGTCGTAGCTCGGTAAGTTCTCTTATGTCGAGCATTTCCAACTAGATTAATCATAGATTCGTTTGTGGTTATTTTGGTTGTGTATTCCGATTAAATTAATCATGGGTTCTCCTGTGGTTAGTTTAATTGAGTTTTTTGGATATAGAAAATCATTCCTTATGGTTTTTAGTGTCCAATAAAATCCTTCTTTTCTTGTAAAAGTAAGGTCGCTCTTGTTGTTCTCTTGGGAATGACATCAAATGGGGGAGAGTTCTTTTGAACTTGCGCTTAATTTCCATATCTTTGTGGGGAATGCGGCTATGGGATAATGTAGGGGTTATCTTGTATATTTATAAACTCATTGATGAATGCATTTAGTCTCGGCTTTATGATTGCATCTAAACAAGTTGATATGTACTTTTCTTTGGTCACGAAGCGTCTTCGTGGAAATTTCACTAGGATCCCGTTTTCGTACCTTTGACAATTTTATTGACAAAAAGGGGGAGAATTAATGTGTAGTTCACACTACAAATACATATGATTTACGTGCTTTACGGGTCATTATGTAAGGGGGAGTGTTTTCATGTTGAGACGAAAGTATTGACTAAGGGGGAGTGATACATATCACCATCTTGTATTTATTTTTTCAATTGACTAAGGGGGACTTATAGGTTGAAAAAAAAAAGATTGTGGTGTATTTGGGTACCCTCATCTTTTCAATTGGTATTAGAGCAGGCAATCACGAAAAGATATAATGGGGGTGCGTTTTCTCAGTTTACTGCTGAAGACTATACACTAGCAGATGACGTACAACACAATGGTAAACAACAAGCCAAATTCAGTTCGGAAAACCTTTAACTTCTTGGTGTGGTAGCACAGCTCAAAGCTCAAGTGGAACAAGGTGTTGAATTAAGTATTGAAGAGCGTATTGTTTTGGAGCTTGGAAAAAAATGGAAGAAGATTTAGCTAATTTAATGAAGGTTCGTGAGGATTTGGAAAGAGCTACACAGGCGAAAGTTAGTGCTGGTGGAGTTTTATCTTCGAACGAATTCAGTGTGTTACAAGAAGAGTCCAAGGAAGACACAGAAAGCCAAACACACTTGGACTCGGGACGTGAAGAACTTGAAACCAACAAGGACTCTTTTTGCTCGGATTCAAACTTGGGCTTGCAAACACAGCCCAAGGTGAGTGCTACTCAGTTAACAACAAAAGAAGAACATGAGATATATTGTACAACTACAAAATTTGATACTCAGCAAAAGTTTTTGAAGGATTTATTTTTTCGAAAGGAGTTTATCAAATATGCAACTTCTTATGGTCGGGTGATTCCAAGGTGAGTAAATCTTTTGTAGTAGCTTATGATAAAGTTTGTGCTCCGTATTCTGAGGGGGGTCTTGGTATCACTCAAATGCGGGTAATGAACAAGGTCATGCTTATGAAGCTGTGTTGGAAGATTTGTAATTCTAAAAAAGTCTGGGAGAGTTTTTAAGTGCTAAATTCTTTACTAAGAATGGGCACTTAGTTAGATATACAGAGTCTTCTATTTTTTCAGCTTTTCGGTGGGTTTACCCTGAAGTTGAATTCAATTCAACGGTGTTGATAGGTGATGGCAGATCCACATCATTATATTTTGATTCTTGGTGGGGTGATATCTCTATTGCGGATATTTTAGGACCTGGGGACTTGGATAGGCAGGCTCGCGTTACTGATATGATTGCAAATGGGGAATGGTCGTTCACGGAAGATGCTTTACATACGTTCTTAGCTGCTGGTATTGTTTTAGAAGACCTGCCAGTTCCGATGGGTTTGGACACCGGATAACAAAGGGCAGTTCTCTGTTTCTTCGGCCAAAGAGCTTATTCGCAAGAGACAGCCTATCTTGGAGGGTGCAAAATTGTTATGGAGGCCTACTATTCATCCTTCTCTTGCTGCTAGAAATTGGAAATTACTTCGTGGTGCTTGTGCAACGCTTGACAAGGTACGAAGTAGATTTAAATATCAAGTAGTTAATAAATGTTGCTTATGTAATAGAGAAGAGGAGACTTTAGATCATATTCTTTGGTCTTGTGATTTTGCTTCCAAGGCGTGGTTGTGGATTGCAGATGCTTTTGGTATTTTCCCTCACCAAAATTTCACTACAGCTTATAAAAAAACAAAAGGTAAAAGTCGTATGTTCAAGGATTTATGGTTGTTGGCTATTTTGGTTGTTAGATCAGAATTGTGGATGACAAGGAATGGTTTTATCTATGGTAATCAAAAGGTTAGTTGGAATTTCTTTCATAAGAAGGTTTTCGATCAAATCCATGATTACTCATGGCGTTTGAAGGGCTTCATGTTTAACAGCCAAGATGATTTGCGTGTTCTTGCTTACTTTAGAGTGCAATATAGAAGATTGAAGATTTCAGATCCTAAGGAGTGCTATTGGGTTCCTCCGGAGGTTGATGAATTGCAATTATGTTGTGATGGTGCTTCTAGAGGGAACCCGGGTAGAGCTGGTGCAGGTGTGGTGGTTCTTGATTCTGATGCTAATGTATTAGGAGCTATGAGTGTTGGTTTTGGGGTTCGTACTAATTATTTGGCGGAACTATTTTGTATTATAGTGGCCTTAGAATGGGCGACTAAATTTGGGGTGGGATATTTGTATTCGTACAAATTCAATGGGAGCAGTTCAGGCCTATAGTAGTGATACTTTGGCAATTCTGTGGTTTCTTAGACAAAGGTGGATCGTGGTAAGAGCTAGATACAATAGAATTCGTTTTGTTCACACTCATAGAGAGGCTAATTTTTTAGCGGATGTGATGGCAAGAGAGGATGTTTTCTAGAATATGGTGAAGGAATTACTTATGATAACAAACCATATTTTATTCGTTCAACTGAACTGCCAAATGTAATTTACTTCAGATTTGATTAATTTTTGTAAGTTTGTAAGTTTTTGGGGTGCTATGCCTCTTTTCTTACAAATTTAGTTGTAAAACTCTTGCTATTTATTAATACATTTTGGATTTACCAAAAAAAAATCACGAAAAGATAAAACAATCTGTGTTTGGGGAGATCCAACCTATAAGATTTGAATCTATGTCTGATTCAGTTATTGGGAAAAATTATCCATTATAGAAATCTGCTATGAGATCTTTTCTTCAATCCCGAGATCTTATTACTTGGCTATAAATCGAAGAAGGATATGAACGGCCGAAAGTGGAATATTCGGAAACTGAGTTTAAACGCTTATCGTTCTATATGTATGAAGAAAGAGCTCTTGCAAAGCAGAACTCTGATGGTTTAAATGCCATAATACATGCAGTGAGTCATGATCTTTTACATCATGTCTTGTCATGTGAAACCTCTAAGGAAGCATGGGATACTCTTGAGACTGTATTTGAAGGGAATGATTCAGAAAAAGAAGCTCGTCTTCAATCCCTCTCTTCTGAATGGGAATTCCTTAGAATGGATGATAACGATACCTTCGAGGAGTTTAACACTAAACTTTCTGAGATTGTCAATCCTTCTTTCTCGCTTGAAAAGACTATACCTGAAAAGGAAATAGTATACAAGATTCTCAGATCGTTACCATCCAGATACGAGTCTAAGAAACATGCCATAATAGAAGCTAATGATATTTCTATACTTTCTCGAAGTTCTCTTGTAGGAAAGTTAAAGATCTTTGATAAAGAAATTCTACAGAAGAACGAAAATGTTGGACTTAATGTCTCAGTTAATACTAATTAATCTTCGAAAGAAGTAAGTATAAATCATACTGAGGAATGTTGTCAAGAGGATAAAACACTTTTTGAAAAATATGTTGACACAACAATTGTACTCCTAACACAACGGATTAAGGATGTTTTATTGAAAAATAAATCAACTCCTGATGCATTATCTTTTTGTCATGAAAAAGGTGATGGAGATATCCAATGTTTCAAGTGTCGTAGGTTCGGAGTTATGGAAAAATATTGTTCTAGCAAAAAGGCTCAAAAGCGCAACAAGGCTTGTTTTACTACCCTAGATGATATCCCGGAGGAGAAACCCTATGAAGGAATATCAAGTTGCAATGCACTTCTTGCCAAAACTAAATGTGATCTATTTAGTGAGTCTAATCAACTCCCAAAGAACTGTTTGGAAAAACTTGAGTTGGAGACTGAGGAAAATCTAAAGTTAAACATGGAACTTGATAACCTTAGAAAATCCTTGTCAGAGAAAACTCAAGAGGCAAAGTCTGAGCAAGAGAAACTGGTTGACATTCCTAATCAACCAAAGTTGTCAGAAGTTAACAAAGGAAAAGGTAATTCGTATTCAAAATCTTCTGACAATATGTTGAGTTCTTTACGTGGAAGAGATAGAAACTCTGCAAACTTTTATTGGAATCTCTAACAAAATAAATTCATCAAGGCACTTCGTAAGGGCATAAATATTTTGAAGGCTGATGAGTTTATTAGATCCGGAAAAGAAGTTGCAGACTCTTGCAGTTACAAGAGAAAGAAAGAACATAAAGAAACACAATCTATTGTGTTCATAAATCATCATAAGGATGTTTTTGTTACCTGCGGTGAGATTATAGTTCATATATTCTCAAACTCTTTTCTCTCTTCTCTTTGCTCTGGCGATTTTGGAGATTTTTTCAAACTTTTTTGTACGTGCTTCATCTTGGATCATCTTTTGGTGATTCAATGGGAGACCCTGTTGATCCAAATCATATAGTTGCACCTTTTAAGATTTTAACATATGCAGATAGACTTAAGGGTAGGAAAGAGCTTCCTAAAACCTCCGTGGATCTTTCTTCTCTGCCAAACCCTACTTTGAAAGATGGAAAACCTTCTATTGAGATTCCTAATGAGTTATATCTGGAAGGATGTGCTTTATGGAAGTTTAGTCTTATTGGAAGGTTAGACTTCAAAGAACTTAACTTTTCTGACGTGAAAAAAAACCTAGAACTTCAATGGCAGCTGGGTGAAGGCCGGGTTCTCTTTGTTCCGTTGAATAGAGGTTTCTTCATCATCAAGTTATTGTCGCAGGAGGATAAAAAGAAGATTTTACAGGCTGAACAATGGGTTGTTTCTCAACAGAAACTAAATCTCATGGAATGGTTTCCTAGTTTTGATGCTGACAAACAAAGATCTTCACGTTCCACAGCTTGGGTCAAGTTTCCTGGGCTTACTTGCAATGGGGAAAACTCTAGGATCTCCTATTGTGGTTGATAAAAGAACGTTGGCACATGAGTATGGACACTTTGCTTCGGTCCTCATTGATATTGATTTTGCTGAGCTCAATTAATGTCACTGTGGGAGAATGTGAGTTTTGTCAACCTTTTGAGATCCTTAAAAGACCTAAATTCTGTTCTAAGTGCAGCATTATTGGGCATTCAGATGGGGAATGTAAAAAGAAAACAAGAGGTGAAGCTGTCAAAGCTCCGCAAGTGGCTGCTGATTCGCAACAGGCTATTGTGTTAGTTAACAAGCAACAGCATCATGAGAACAATGCTGGTACGGAATGGAAAAAAGCTAGGCGAAAGAAAAAGGGAAAGACAACTCCGTCTATTCCTTTTGTGCATGAAAAGATTACTCACGTTGGTGAAGGTACTTCAAATAATGTGGCTGATAATGTTTTGTGCATCAGTGACACTGTTGAGTTGGAACAACAGTTGCAGGATAGTTTAACTCAATCTGAAGTTGTTTTGCGTATGGCATCTGCTGAGGTTGAAAAACACAAGCAAGCCATTCTTACGCATTTAGTATTAGCTAGTAAAGCTAGGACGTTGTGTACCTCAAGCTTGAATGCTAAGGCAGGGGGGAATGTTGAATTGGAAAGAACTAAACTTCCTCCTCCTGCTAGGATTGATATTACATCCTCGTCCACACCTTTATGTAATGCGCTTGAAGAAACTTCAGAATTTGTCTCTAACAACAAGTTTAACATCCTAAGTGACAGGGCTGGCAATGATGTTTTGGTTTTCAGTAAACTTGGTGAGCTTACAAAACAAGCTAAGAGGCAGCAGGTTATAGATACGCAAAACAAATTGAATGCGTTAACTGATCAGGATCAGGATTCCTTGTCAGACTCAGATGAGACATTGGGTATTCGTGCTCGTAAGGAATCAGTTCCTAAATCCTCCTCAAAATTGGTTAAGCAATTGAAGCAAGTCTATTGAGGAATCTCCGAGCCGTGACACTAACATGGAAATTCAAGCGGGGTTGGTTGATACTGTTTTTGATAAGAATAATATTTTGTCTAAGGAAGAATTAGAGGTGGCAAGCAATATTCAGTTAGAAGATGTGCGTGCTCAGTTCATTAGAAGTCCAGCTTTTAGACAAGAATATTTCAAAGAAAAGAGGGAGCAAATGGAAAGAATGAATTCAAAGAAAAAATCACCTAGTAACTTTTTTTTTTTTGCTAGGTCAAAAATGTTTATTAAGCAAAAAGAACGTAATTACAAGAATTACAAAAAAGAAGCACAAAACTCCCTACCCCCATAAACCAAAGGGGACTAAAAACAAAAAAGAAATAACAAAAGTAGTAACCAGAAAATTAAAAGAAGCTACCTATATCTATAACCAACTCCTTTCAATTTACTTCTGCTGCAACCAACTCTATACGATTTGCTCTTAGAAAAAATTCCATCCATAATATCCGTATCAAAAGCATAGTTACCCAAGACATCTTCATCTTCATCCACATAAAACTCTCCATCTTCATCCTCGGAGGCAAAGTTACCAGGAACAAGCTTAATAGGAGACAACTTACTAGGAGATTTTTTCTTTGAATTCATACTTTCCATTTGCTCCCTCTTTTCTTTGAGATATTTTCGTCTAAAAGTTGGACTTCTAATGAACTGAGCACGCACATCTTCCATTTTTTTTTTGCTAAGTCAAGAAAATATTATTGCTTTACGCACATCTTCCAACTGAATACTGCTTGCCACCTCTAATTCTTCCTTAGACAAAATATTATTCTTATCAAAAACAGTATCAACCAACTTGAATTTCCATGTTAGTGTTACGGCTTGGAGATTCCTCAATAGACTTGCTGGGAGAAGATTCCAAACTTGAATCAGATTGCAAAGAACGCTTTGCTAAAATATTAGCAGCCTGTTTGGCAACTTTCCTAGCTTTTTTCCTTGCTAAAATGTCAGCATCAACCTCACCCCAACTTTTAGAACCCATACTAACATCTGAGTCACTAGATTCTACTTGATCCTCCTCCTCTTCCTCAATAATAACATTATTAAGGCCTAACTCAGATTCCAGAACATCAAATTTGTTTTTAACCACAACTTCAGTTTGCATCAAATCATCCGCAAAAGGAGTATAATCCTTCACAAAAGGAGTAAAAGAGAAAATACCTTTGCTAGGGGGTTTCTTTCCTTTCACTTGAGTCCATTCATCTTTAGAAAAGCTCTGAGCAGCCATATCTTCCTTACGTAAAGCTATATCTTTCTGAGCTGCAATATTATTTTTACAATGAATAAACTTCATCTGAGCCTCACGCAACTCAGCAGCAGATTTAGCTAGCTCCTTTTCCAACTGATTAGCATCAATAACTTCAGTAGGAGTGTTTTTAAGATTTATCAAATCAACCACGGTCTGACCTGCATGGCCTGCATTGATACAATCTGTACGTGTAATATCTTCACTAGCTGTAGCTCCAACAACTTCAGAAGTTCCTTTATTCACGACTCTTATTTGAGTTTCCAAATCAGACACGGATTGAGTTGTAGATATTTTGTTTATCCCGGTCTGAGCTGAAGAGTTTTGGTTCATCCCGGACTCTGCATTGATAGAATCTGTTCGTGTAATATCTTCTCTAGCTGTAGCTCCAACAACTTCAGAAGTTTCTTTATTCACGACTCTTATTTCAGTTTCCAATTCAGACACGGATTGAGTTATCCCGGACTGAGCTGAAGTTTGGTTCATCCCGGACTTTGCATGGTCTGCATGAGCAGATTGTGTACGTGCAGCAAGCACTTTCTTGGCTGCAATTGCGTTTTGCAATCTAAGCTGAGCCGCATCATCCCTCTCAGCTGAAGCATCAACCATATTATCCTCCTTATTCTCCAGATTCAAAGACTTCTGCTCTTCCTCATTAGTTTTAGGTGACTTTGCTTGCCAAACTTTATGAACAAGCTGTTTTTCCTTACCAGCAGCCTTCATGCTATTCTTCTTTTTGCATTCACCATCAACATGCCCAATAATACTGCAAGATAAACAGAATTTAGGTGAATTTGGTATATCAACATATTGCCAAATTTTTTTACCTCCTGCAGTGATAGAGATTCGGTCAGGAATATGCTTTGCAAAGTCTATATCTACAAAACAGCTGCGAAGTGACCATATTCCAGATTTAGGGTTCTTTGATCCACCACAATTGGTGTTCCAAGGATTTTCCCAATAGAAAGTAAAGATTTCTCAGTCCATATCTCAATAGGGAGACCAAGAAAACGTACCCAAACAGCTGCATGGGATGTTCCTTGTTTATCAGGATTAAAACCTGGGTACCAATCAATCAGCCTCAGAATTTGTTGATTGACAAACCACTTTTCAGCATGAATCTTCTCCTTTTCCAATTCCGAAGATAACATAATAACAAAGAATCCTTTGCTCATAGGTATAAACTTACACCTATTCTTAAGTTTCCATTGATTTTCAAGGATTTTTTGAACCTCAACAAACTTTAAACCTGTAGCATCCAGTCTAGCTATGAAGCTATATTGAAAAGGCTTGCATCCTTCCTGATAATAATCATTAGGGATCACAAGAGCTGGCTCACCCTCAACAAGAGTAGGATTTGGTAACAAGGAAATATCAACTGAAGTTGGATTTATGGTTTTACGTTCCCTAACTTTTCAGCAAAAGAAACTGTTTTAGCATGGTTCTGATTTGAGCTACTAGGAATATTATCTAAAGAATGAATCATCATGAATCAACGTATTGATTCTGATAATCCAAAAACATAAAGCTTGAAACCCTAAACGTGAAAATATTTGGTTTTCCAAAATCGCCAAAAAGAGAAAAAAACGGACATTCTCTTTCCTCCCTCTTTTTTTTTTTAGTTTTTTGGTCTTTTCCAAAAAAAAAAAAAAAAAAAAAATCACCTAGTAAGTTGTCTCCTATTAAGCTTGTTCCTGGTAACTTTGCCACCGAGGATGAAGATGGAGATTTTTATGTGGATGAAGATGAAGATATCTTGGGTAATTATGCTTTTGATACGGATATTATGGATGAAATTTTTTCTAAGAGCAAATCGTATAGAGTTGGTAGCAGCATAAGTAAATTGAAAGGAGTTGGCTATAGATATAGGTAGCTTCTTTTAATTTTCTTTTTTGTGGTTATTACTTTTGTTATTTCTTAAAAGTTATTTAGACCCCTTTGGTTTATGGGGGTAGGGAGTTTTGTGCTCCAAATTTGTAATTCTTGTAATTACATTTTTTTGTTATAATAAACTTTGGACTTAACAAAAAAAAAAAACTCCAACCCAGAGTTTCATTATGCGGGTTCTTTTTTGGAATATCAATGGTGTTGCGCGTACAGCAGCACATTCTAAGCTTAGGGAGCTGATTAAAGATTTCCATCCTGAAGTTTTTGGTCTTGCTGAACCAAAAGTGGCGTGCTCAGCAAATTTTGGGAGGAGGCTAATTTCTGAAGGTTATTCTTTGTTTATTATTAATAATTCTGCTAATTCTGGTATTGCAAATCTTTGGGTTTGTTATAAGGATGGGCTTCATGTTTCTGTAGTTAATTCTAGTAAACAAGTTATTACAATTGCGGTTGATGGTGTGTATATCTCTTTTGTCCATGCAAGCTACATTCAAACTACTAGGCGCAGGCTTTGGCAGCAACTAGTTATGCAAGATTCAATTACACCTTGGCTGGTCATAGGTGATTTTTATTGTATTTTGCGTTTGAATGAGAAGAAAGGTGGCTCGGAACGAAGATCGTCTGTCATTGATGATTTCAGTGATTGGATGGATGACAATAATCTTTTTGAATCAGATTCCTTGGGCAGCAAATTCACTTGGTGTAATAGGCAATCTGGTACTAGTCGTATTATTAGTAAGTTGGATCGTGCAATTATTAATGCGGCTTGGCTTGCTAAATTTGAGAATTGGCGGTGTAAAGCTCTTCCTAGGGAAGTTTCCGACCATTCTACTCTTCTTGGTTATCCTTTTTCTGTTCCTAGGCCTTGTAGAGCTCCTTTTCGTGTTCAAAAGATGTGGTTTTTACATGGGGATTTTCTTCGGATGGTCAATGAGAGTTGGACCTTGTTTGTTCATGGATCTCCTGATTTTATTTTCCCTTATAAATTGAAGCGGCTGAAGATTGCAATGAAGGATTGGAATCTGAGGATTTTTGGTAATGTGAATTCTCGTTTGAAGCAAGACCAACTTCGTTTTGAGACAGCAGCCCTTATTACAGATGAGGATCCTAGTAATATTGCTAATCTAAATGCAATGAAGGATGCTATGAAAACTTTACGTGATACTCGTTTGCAACAGTTAACTATGCTCAAGCAAAAGTCTAGGAACAAATGGTTGGTGGAGGGTTCAAGTAATTCCAGTTTCTTTCATAGTAGTATTATAATTAGAAAAGGTTCTAATACTATTTCGGAACTTGTTGATTTGAATGGGACTTGTTTGACAAATTATGAGCAGTTTCGTAATCATGTAGTTCAGTTCTATGAAGATAAGTTTAATGGCCAAGATCCGGTGATAGAAGGTGATTTATTTGATTTTGAGCATGTTTCAATTTCTGTTGAGGAGAGCAACGTCATGGATATGATTCCTTCCCCGTAAGAAATTAAGCAAGCTGTTTTTGATCTGAGTACGGATAGTGCCCCAGGGCCGGATGGTTTCTCTGGTTGTTTCCATCGTCATTGTTGGGATATTATTCATGATGATTTAACCAAGGCCATTATTCATTGTTGGAATGCGGGTAGTATTCCAAATGGTGTTAATTCATCTTTTATCATCTTGTTGGCTAAGGTAAGGGGTGCTAATACTCTTCGAAATTTCAGACCAATTGGTCTTAGTAATTTTTTCTTCAAAATTTTCACTAAGATCCTAGCTACTAGACTTGGTACAGTTTTGGATAAGCTTGTGTCTGAAGAACAGGCAACCTTCATGAAAGGGAGAAATATTCATGAGAATATTAGCTTGGCGTCGGAGATGGTTAATGAGTTGCATTATAAACGCAAGGATGGCAACATTGGCCTTAAACTTGATATTTCTCAAGATTTGACACGGTAAATTGGGATTTTGTGCTTGAAGTTTTCCGTAAGTATGGTTTTTCTGAAAATTGGTGTGCTTGGATTTTTAATATCTTGCAGTCTGCTAGAATTTCTGTCATTTTGAATGGTAGTCCGGAAGGTTACTTCAAAATTAACAGAGGTTTGCGTCAAGGTGATCCCCTCTCCCCTTTGATTTTTGTCTTGATTGAGGATGTTCTTAGCAGAAATATTACGAAGCTTTTTCGTGATAAAAAGATGACGCCCATGGTAACTAGAGGTGGCATTTCTCCTACTCACCTTTTCTTTGCTGATGACATAATGATTTTTTGTAAAGGTAATTCCAAAAGTCTTCATAATCTTGTAGACTTGTTGGGAAGTTATCAGCCTGCTTCAGGTCAGACTGTTTGTCGTCAAAAGAGTAAGATTTATTATGGTGGTGGTTCTTCGAGTTGGTGTAATTATATTGCATCTTATTTGGGGATGATTAAAAAAAAAATTTGGACTTAGCAAAAAAAAACTTATTTGGGGATGAGTGTAGCTACTTTTCCGGACTGCTATTTGGGAGTTCAAATTATGCCACGCATTGTTCGATTTCGCCATATTAGCAATGTTGTTGAAAAGATTAAAAATCAGCTTGCTGGTTGGAGAGGGAGGTTATTGATCGCATTGTTCTTGTTAAATCATTTATTGCCAGTTATTACATTCATAATATGGCTATTTATAAGTGGCCTCGTAAGTTTATTCTTCAATGTGAGAGGGCTATCCGTAACTTTATTTGGTCTGGTGATTCGAACATTAATCGAGTAGTGGTAGTGGCTTTTGATAAAATCTACTGCCCTTTTGAGGAGGGGGGTCTCGGACTAACTCGTATGGCCACTATGAACAAAGCTCTTATTATGAAACTTTGGTGGAAGATTCGTAATTCTACAAAGAAGTGGGCTCTTTTCCTGAAGGAAAAATTATTTGATCGTAAGGGTTGTATTAAGCATTCGGGGGTTAAATCTTCTATTTTTCCTGGTTTAAGGAGTGTGTATAATTGTGTGGAAAAGAATACTAAGTTCTTAATTGGTGATGGTAGAGATACTTCTCTTTATTATGACATTTGGTTTGATAAGACTAGTATTTCTGAAGTGCTAAATGATTATTCTCTCGATGCAACAGCTAGAGTAAGTGATATTTTAAAGGATGGCCTTTGGGATATTCCTGAAATTCACTTGCAATACTTGATTGCTGCTGGTTTAGAGTTGAATAGGATGCCAATTCCTATGGGTGGAGCTGATGTTAGGGTATGGATGCCGGAGTTGAAGGGTGAGTTCAGTGTTAAGTCTGCAACTGAGTTGCTTCGGCAGAAGTATTCTCGGTTAGAAGGTACACAGCTTCTGTGGAGAAAAGAAGTTCATCCTGTTCTTGCTGCTCAGAACTGGAAATTCTTACGTGGAGCTTGTGTTACGTATGACCTTATCAGGCGCAGGTTCAAGATCTCTCTTGCTAACAAATGCTGCCTGGGTGATGTTCAAGAGGTAACTCTTACTCATGTGTTATATGAGTGTTGCTTTGCTACAAGAGCCTGGAATTGGCTAGCTGATGTGTTCAAGTTACAACCTAATGCTAACCTTATTGTTTCTTTTAAAGCAGCAAAAGGAAGGAGTCATATTGTCCGTGATCTGTGGCTTATTGCCAACCTTGTTCTTAGGTCAGAGCTATGGCAGTTGCGGAACAAGGCTGTTTTCGAGCATAAAAAGCCTAATTGGAGTATCTTTCATAAGCGCGTTCTGAAGTTGATACAAGATTATTCTATTCGGCTCAAGGGTCATATGATCAATAGTGCTGATGATGTTGTTCTTCTGAACAATAGTAAGAACATCTCTACCACCCTTCTTCTCATCATTGAATTTTGGGTTGGGGCGAAAAACATGAGAGGAAAGAGAAACTCTGGCGAAAACACTAGGGTTTAGGGTTTTTTTTTCCACGTAGGTTTCATAGTTCAACACGGATTCAATATGGTAGAAGATAATCATAGTTCAGCACGGATTCAACAGCACCAATCCTTTGCGGACAAGGTAAAGGCAAAACAAACCCTAAAGCCAACAGGAGTTTATATTACTAGTTTACCTAATCCTACTCTGATTGATGGAGAACCATCCCTTGTTATACCCGCGTATTTCTATGAAGAGGGTTGTAAACCCTTTCAACACAGCTTCATTGCAAGATTAAACTTCACGAGACTGAAGTTCTTTGAGGTAAAAACAATTTTAATCTCTCAATGGCAGATTAATCCTAATTCTGTTAGGTTTATGACTATGGGAAAAGGTTTCTTTGTTATTATGCTACAAGATGAGGAAACTAAGGAGAAAATCAGACGTACAAAGTGGTTTGTTCAACAGCATGAACTCAAGTTAATGGATTGGTACCCAGGTTTTGATCCTGATCGTCAAAAAACTTCCCATGCAAACGTATGGGTTCACTTTCCTGGTTTACATGCAGAACTATGGACTGAGAAGAACTTGTTATCTATGGGAAAAGTTTTAGGGACTCCTATTGTGGTTGATCAAAGAACCCTAAATCTGGAGTATGGAAACTTTGCATCAGTTTTGGTAGATGTGGATTTTGCAAAACACATTCCAAGTAGAATTAAGATAACAGCTGGGGGGAGGACGTTTTGGCAATACTTGGATATCCCAAAATCACCTAAATTTTGTATGAAGTGCTGCATAATTGGTCATAATGATTCTGAATGTAGAAGGCAACCAAAGAATGATGAGAAAACGTCTTGGGCTGATGCGAAAGGGGAGTGGAAGAATGTGCGTAATAGGAGAAACCGTAAGGTAGGTGATGGAGATGATGCAACCGCTGTTGCTGTAGGTGTTGGCGCTGCTGTAGGTGGTGTGAACATTGGTGCTGTGGTGGTTCATGATGTTGTTAACGGTGCTGGTGGTAATGTGGATGATGCTCTTGTTGTAGGGCATGGTGGAGCTGTGGTGAATGGGGTGGTTGAAGATGGTTTAGTGGAGAGTGCTGTTGGTTTGGAGCAAACTATTCAGCTAGAGAATGAATTAGCGTCTACTGAAGCCAATCTTGATGCAGCGTCTGTAGCTTTTGAGAAGGCTAAGGAGGTGTTAGCTTTGAAAAAGAGTTTGCCTAGAGGGTTGTCAATGGTTGAAATTGCAACCTCTTCTAAGTCAGCTAAGAGTGGTGAATTGGCAAGAACTAATCACTCTAGTGATAGGAATGAGGCTAGTTCTTCTTTTACGCCGGTTGGGGCTGGTAATAAGTCTTTGCAAGACATGGTGGTTGATAATATTGAGGATATCTCAAGCTATAGAGCTGTTGCTGAAACTTCTATTGTGGTTTCTCCTAATAAGTTCAATGTCTTGAATGATGAGTTGGGTGTTGATAATGATGATGTTGAACACTCTTCTGGAGGGGGTTCGGAGGATGCTGAAAACTCTTCTGGAGGTAGTTCGGATGAAGAGTTGACACCTGAGAAAGCTTCATCAGGTGTTAAGGGTGTTAAGTGGGCGGAAATTCCAGTGGATATGCCAAAGAAAAGTAGGAAACCAAGCCGGGTTTTGATTACAAGTTCTAGTTCTTCTCAGCAACGTTTTAATGATTCCAAATCAGATTCGGATTCTGAAGTTAATGCTTTGGGAAACCGAGTTAGGAAGGGTATCTCACCTGTTTTACAAAGTAGGATTCCTAGCAAGATTCCACAAGCTATTCATAAATATAAGAAGAGTGTTTCCTGATGAGAGTTCTCTATTGGACTATTAATGGGGTGGCGAAGGTGGAAGCGGGTAGTAAGTTACGTAAGTTGGTGCATGAGTTCAAGCCGGTGGTACTTTGTATTGTTGAGCCTAAGATTCGTTGCACTGACAATGTTATGATAAGGTTAAATTTGGCTGGTTATAATAAAAAGGTAATTCATAATTCTACTTCTAGTTCTTTGGGTAATTTGTGGATTCTTTGGGATGATTGTATTGAGGAGCCGGTGGTGATTAATATGTCTAGGCAGGCCATTACGGTTAAAACTGAGGGGGTTTTTATCTCTTTTGTTCATGCTAGTTATATTCAAGTTTTTCGAAGGAGGCTTTGGAGTCAACTTGCGGTTGATGTAACTACTCCTTGGTTGGTTATGGGTGATTTCAATTGTGCTTCGTCAAGATGAAAAGAAAGGGGGTAGGACAACTCGTATCTCTTGTATTAATGAGTTTTCTGATTGGATGGAGGATAATAACTTGTTTGAAGCTGATTCGGGGTCTAAGTTTACTTGGACCAATGGTCAGTCTGGTTTGGTAGAATTATTAGTAAGTTGGATCGTGCTATTATTAATGAACCTTGGTTGTCTAAGTTTTCGAATTGGCGGTGTAAAGCTCTTCCTAGGGAAGTTTCTGACCATTCGACTCTTATTGGTTTTCCTTTTTGTGATCCTCGGCCTAGACGTGCTCCTTTTCGTATTCAGAAGATGTGGTTTTCCCATCCGGATTTTTTGAAGATGGTGGAGATATCTTGGATGGCGCCGGTGTATGGTAATCATGGTTTTATCTTTCCTTTCAAATTGAAGCGGTTGAAGGAGGCTATCAAGTTATGGAATCAATCTGTTTTTGGCAATGTCAATGCTAGATTAAAGCAAGCAACTCGTAAGTTTGAGGTAGCTAGTAGGAATTCAGATGATGATCCTTTTGATGTTTCTAAACTTAATAATATGAAGGATGCTCTTGTGAGGTTCAAGATATTCAAAGGCAGCAGAATATAATGTTAAAGCAAAAATCTAGAAATAAGTGGTTGTTGGAGGGTTCTAGTAACACTTCTTTCTTTCACAACTCTATTAAAATTCGTAGAAGTGCTAATACAATCTCGGAGCTGGTTGCTGAAGATGGGAGTACTATTACTGATCCGGTTCATCTTAGTTCTCATGTGGTTTCTTATTATCAGGCTAAATTCAATGGTGAGGATAGTCAGGTAAGTGAAACTCTTTTTGATTATGATCATGATTCTATTACTGAGGAAGAGTCGCATATGTTGGATGCTATTCCTACTTGTGATGAGATTAAACAGGCGGTTTTTGATTTGGGAGCTGATAGTGCGCCTGGTCCGGATGGTTTCTCGGGGTGTTTTTATAGACATTGTTGGGAGATTATTCATAGGGATCTGATTTTAGCGGTTACTTATTGCTGGTCTTCTAAAACCATTCCTAATGGGGTTAATTCTAGTCTTATTCTTTTGCTTGCAAAGGTTAGGGGAGCTGCTAGTTTGAAGAACTTTAGGCCGATTGGTTTAAGTAATTTCTTCTTTAAGATTTTTACTAAAATCTTGGCTACGAGGCTTGGTAGTGTGTTGGGTAAGTTGGTGTCTGAAGAGCAAGTGGCTTTCATGAAGGGAAGGAATATCCATGAGAATATTAGTTTAGCTTCGGAGATGGTGAATGAATTGCACATCAAAAGGAAGGACGGTAATTTGGGTTTGAAGCTTGATATCTCTCAGGCTTTTGATACGGTGAGCTGGTCTTTTGTTCTTGAAGTTTTTAGAAGGTATGGTTTTCTGAAGATTGGTGCTCTTGGATTTGGAAAATTCTGGATTCGGCGCGTATTTTTTCTTCTTAATGGTAGTCCGGAGGGTTACTTCAAGATTAATAGGGGTTTACGGCAGGGGGATCCTCTTTCTCTTATTTTTGTTTTGATTGAGGATGTGCTTAGCCGCAACATCACTAAACTCTTTCAGACTAAGGATATGTCTTATATGGTAAGCGTAAGGGTATTGCTCCAACTCATTTATTTTTTGCTGATGATATTATGATTTTTTGCAAGGGAAATATGAAGAGTGTGAAGAACTTGGTGAAACTTTTGGAGAATTACCAGCAAGCTCTGGTCAGAGGGTTTGTAGGGAGAAGAGCAAGATTTACTTTGGTGGTGGGACTTTGAGTAGGCGCCAGACCATTGCAACTTTCTTGGGTATGGCAATTTCTAACTTTCCTGATAGGTATTTGGGAGTTAAGGTGATGCCGGGAGTGGTAAAGTATAGTCACATCAGCAACGTTGTTGATAAGTTGAGGGATCAACTTTCGGTTCTGAAAGGTAAGTTTATCTTTTCAAGATAGGGTTGTGCTTGTTAAGAATGTTCTTTCGAGTTATTCCATTCATAACATGGCTGTGTACAAATGGCCGGTAAATTCACTCTTCAATGTGAGCGTGTGATTCGTAATTTTCTGTGGTCGGGTGATTCTAATCTTACTAGAGCTTTTGTAGTTGGTTTTGATAAGATTTGTAGTCCTTTAAAGGAAGGTGGTCTTGGGATCACTAGCCTAAGGACTATGAATAAAGCTTTACTGATGAAATTGTGGTGGTCTATAAAATCTTCTCGTAAGAGGTGGGCTCGGTTTTTGGAAGCCAAGTTCACTTGTAGGGATGGTCGTATTAAGATGGCGGGGGTGAAATCTTCTATTCTTCCTGGTCTTCGTTGGGTGCATAAGGAGATGGTGAATAACACGAAATGTTTTATTGGTGATGGTAGGGATACTTCTTTATTCTTTGATATTTGGTATGCAAATATAACCTTAGCTAGTGTTTTAAATTGCACAGATTTAGACAGATCAGCTCGTGTTTGTGATATTATTGTGCAAGGTGATTGGAAGATTCAAGGAGTTCATTCGCAGCTCCTTTTAAGTGCTGGTGTGGTTCAACACGATTTACCAAAAATTCATATGGGAGTGGATAAGCGTATTTGGATGCCTGATTTACAAGGTAAATTTTCTGTCAAAGCAGCTAGGGAGTTGATTAGGAAGAAATACCCTATTTTGAGGGAGGCCGGGTTGTTATGGAAGAGGGTGGTGCATCCTTCTTTGGCGGCTCAGAACTGGAAGTTTATTCGTGGTGCGTGTGCAACTCTTGATAAGGTAGCAGATTTAAAATTCAGCTTGCATCTAAATGTAGTGTGTGTCAGATTGAGGAGGAATCTCTCCAACATATTCTTTGGAGCTGTAATTTTGCGCGTCAAGCTTGGGAGTGGATTGAAGGTATTTTCAAAATTAAACCTCATTATGATATTATTACTTCTTACCAAGAGGCAAAAAATCATAGTGGTATTGTTAAGGATTTGTGGTTGGTAGTGAATTTGGTTGTGCGTTCAAAATTATGGTTCTCTAGAAACAAAAAGTGTATGAAAAGAAAGAACCCTTGTTGGTCTTTATTTCAAAAACGTGTTTTGTTTTAGTTTGATGCAAGATTATTCAGTTCGTATGAAGAGTTATATGCATAATTCTTTGGATGACTTGAGAATTCTGGAGTTTTTTAGAGTTCGGCATAGAAAGGTGAAGTTTACTGATCCTAAGGAGTGTTGTTGGATTCCTCCTAAGGATAATGAATTGCTTTTGTGCACGGATGGCGCCTCAAGAGGTAATCCAGGGGTGGCGGGAGCTGGTGTTGTTGCAAGGAATGCAAATTGTGAAGTGGTTGGTGCAATGTGTATTGGCTTGGGAGTTACATCTAATTATTTGGCTGAATTGTATGGTATTATTGTAGGTTTGGAGTGGGCAGTTCAGTGGGGGTATGCTTGCATTGTTATTAGATCAGATTCTACAAGTGTGTTGAAGGCTTTGGCAGAAGACAACGTTCCTTGGTTTGCTAGGCAAAGATGGATGGAAGTTAAAGGTTTATATGGTTCAATTCGTTTTGAACATTCTTTTAGAGAGGCAAATTTTGCAGCTGATGCCATGGAAAAACGTGGTTGTTTATTAGAGGATGGGGTTGGTTTTCACTTTGAAGGTCGACCAGTTTTCTTAAGTTCAATTGAGTTTCCAAATGTAATTTATTATCGTTTTAAATAGGTTTTAGGAGTTTTTTAGGGGTCACTTTGTCCCCTTTTCTCCTTCACCTATCTTGTAAATATTTTTTTATCAATATATTTTCTTGACTTAGCAAAAAAAAAATCTGAACTATTTTAGAGTTCAGCACCGTAGTGTGAAGTTGCATCATCCTGTGGCTTGTTTTTGGTTACCGCCTGAGGCTAATGAATTACAAATTTGTTGTGATGGAGCGGCGAGAGGTAACCCAGGCGTTGCGGGTGCAGGTGTAGTAGCTAGGGATGAGCATTGTTCAGTTCTTGGTGCTATGAGTATTGGGCTAGGAGTCACGACGAATTATTTAGCAGAATTGTACGGCATTATTGTTGGTTTGGAGTGGGCTATGCAATGGGGTTTTTCTTGTATTTGTATACGGTCTGATTCTATGGGAGTTGTTGAAGCTTTCAAGAATGACTCAATTCCTTGGTTTGCAAGGAATAGATGGATTATGATCTGTAGACACTATACGTCTATACGTTTCATTCACACTTTTAGAGAGGTGAATTTTTCAGCTGATGCAATGGCAAAGCGGGGTTGTTTATTGAGTAATGAAGTGGGAGTACACTACAATGGGAAACCTCCTTTCTTAATTTCTGTTGAACATCCTAATGTTGCTTATTTTCGGTTCAAATAGTTTCAAGTTTTTGGGGTTGCTGTAACCTCTTTTCTTGTAAACTATTTCTTGTAAATTTTGTTATCTATTAATACAAATTTTTGACTTATCAAAAAAAAAATACCTGCGGTGAGATTAACCCTCACCTCAACACACATTGATTGTGTTGAAAAATGCATCCTCACTTATTGCCCAAAATCTTTTTTGTGGGGAGGCATAAATTTGGGCAGAATTTGTAAGTCTTTTCTGTTAATAGGTAACAATAATCTCATGATCGATATCTTTCACTATTTTTGGGATAAATATATTCGGTTTCCATAAACCAAAATGTATTTCTCCTTGATTTTCTCTTATCCTATATTATATATTCTTCTTGTCCGAAAGAAGACTATCTTGCATCAATGGAGGAATCGGTGAAGGAAGGATCGTCTCTAGATGATTTGAAACAATGTGCATTGATCATGACTGAAACTCAAGATGCTCTACAACCTGGTAATATTCAAGATTCTCTGAGAAAACAGATCCTTACTGTTAGAAGTTGTATTAGGCATCTTGAGTTAATGATAAAGGATTCAAAAGAATTACTTGCTGATCTTTAATCTAAATTGTTCGAGATGAACAAAATTTCTATTAGAAAGGAAAATGCTCAGAAGAATTTGAATCCAGAATTCGAAAGTGATGTCCACAAGATTGAAGACAATAGACATCAACATTTTGATTTACTTCAGTTATTGTACAAGGTCTATTTTGAATAAAACTATCATGATTATCATTATTTATGAATAAAATTATTAGTTTATAATTTTCTTATGATAGTTACCGATTACATAGACTGTGAATGAATGTTTATATTTTTGCGATGTATTCGGCTTATGGGATGTCTGATTTCGGTTTTCATTAACCTTAATATTCGATCTCATATGATGAGACCCATATGGTTTATGTGGCTTTTTATTTTAGCGGAATCAAATTCTAGCCCATGTTGGTAGGCTTTATCAAAGGATCATAAGGTGTTCCGATTAAAACTCATATGTAAAAAGTCACAATATGTTGAATCAATTTATGTTTACATGAGTTGTTTAGCATAACATATGTGTTTCGGGTTTTCAACTTTTTCGATATATGTTTTGATAGTTCTCTCTCCTAAATTTTTTTCCCTCTCTGGCGAAAAGTTTAGGGTTTTCAAATTTTTTTCATCTTTTTCTTTGCTTTTCTCAATCATCCTTGGGTAAATTTGAAATGGGGGATGATACTGATCCTCCCCAATCGCGGGTTCTCACTAATGCTGAAAAAGTTTTAGGAAAAAAACAGTTACCAACAACAACTTTGGATTTGAATACACTGCCAAACCCTACTTTGAAAGAAGGAAAGCCAACAGTTGTGCTTTCGGTTTCTTATTATGAAGAGGGTTGCGATATTTGGAAGTTCAGTCTTATAAGTCGTCTGGATTTCAAGTGTATTAATTTTCAAGATGTGAAGAATAGTTTTGAGCAGCAATGGCAGCTAGGTCAGGGTCGTGTGCAATTCATACCTATGAATAGAGGCTTTTATATCATCAAGTTGCAATCAATGGAAGATCGAGACAGGATTCTTAATGTTGAGGCGTGGATGTTTGAACAACAAAAGCTTAACCTAATGGAATGGTTCCCTGGTTTTGATGCGGAAAAACACAATACTTCTCATGCTACGGTATGGGTTAAGTTCCCTGGTTTTCCTGTTGAATATTGGATTGAGAAGACTTTACTGGCGTTTGGTAAATCCCTTGGTACTCCAGTTGTGGTTGATAAACGCACATTAGATCATGAATATGGTTATTACGCTTCAGTTCTCATAGATATTAACTTTGCTGAGCTTGGCACTGATGGTATTCATATTATGGTTGGGGGTCGTGATTTCTGGCAACCAATTGAGATACAAAAAAGACCTAAATTCTGCACTAAGTGTAAAATAATTGGTCATGTTGATTCGGAATGTAGAAAGAAGCATAAGAATTCAGCTGGTAATGCGTTGTAGCAAGCTTCAGCGTCAATACAGCAGGGTAACAATTCGATCACTCAAGAAGCGTGCGGTAATAATGTTGCTAGTGCTGGGAACGATTGGCAAGAGCCCAGACGTAGGAAAGGAAAGAAAGCTCCTGTCATTCCAATTGTGCCTGAGTTACCTAATGGAAACCAAGTTACTTTGCTAATGGCCATCAAGCTAATGTAAATAACGTCCCTAATGGGAATCAGATTTCTGGTGTGCATGGCCAGCATGCAAACGTTAACTATATTCAATCAGGGCTTGAGGAAGGTGAAGTGGTATCGGGGAGTGTTCAAATAGTTGTAGCAAAACAGATACAAGATGAGTTAGCCAAGTCTGAAGCTATCTTTCGCTCTGCCTTTGTTGAATTCGCAAGAACTAGACAAAGAGCAGAGGCGCAAATAGTTTTAGCTACTGGTGCTACTTTTTTTTTTTTTTTTTTTTTGCTAAGTCAAGAAAATATACTGATAAAAAAATATTTACAAGATAAGTGAAGGAGAAAAGGGGACAAAGTGACCCCTAAAAAACTCCTAAAACCTATTTAAAACGATAATAAATTACATTTGGAAACTCAATTGAACTTAAGAAAACTGGTCGACCTTCAAAGTGAAAACCAACCCCATCCTCTAATAAACAACCACGTTTTGCCATGGCATCAGCTGCAAAATTTGCCTCTCTAAAAGAATGTTCAAAACGAATTGAACCATATAAACCTTTAACTTCCATCCATCTTTGCCTAGCAAACCAAGGAACGTTGTCTTCTGCCAAAGCCTTCAACACACTTGTAGAATCTGATCTAATAATAATGCAAGCATACCCCCACTGAACTGCGCACTCCAAACCCACAATAATACCATACAATTAGAAGTAACTCCCAAGCCAATACACATTGCACCAACCACTTCACAATTTGCATTCCTTGCAACAACACCAGCTCCCGCCACCCCTGGATTACCTCTTGAGGCGCCATCCGTGCACAAAAGCAATTCATTATCCTTAGGAGGAATCCAACAACACTCCTTAGGATCAGTAAACTTCACCTTTCTATGCCGAACTCTAGCTACTGGTGCTACGGAGGGTATGCCTAGTTCTAAGTCAACATTGAATTCTGAAGCGAGGGAGAGTAGGAATTCAATTGTTGATAAGAATGCTACTAACTTATCTGACACTCCTTTAACCGATGACCTGTTTGTTCGAGAAAGCATTGTTTCGCCAAATCAGTTTGAGGCTTTGAATGCCGAACTTGGTTTGATTGAGGACAACTCGGTTGATTCTGGTATCCATGCAAGTTTACAAGTTGGGTCAACACCTTTGTTTGATCAACACTCTGGAATGTGGAATTCTAGGACACCAGTTATTTTAGCTCGTACTTCTGGAGATTCTCGAACTGGTGAAAATTCAGCATCGATTGTTAATACTTTTGGTGGTTCTAAGACTTCTGGAAATTCAACTTTGATTGACAGTACCAATAAAATTGCTGCAGGTTCTAGGCTTAAACCTGGAAACGGAGGGCAAAAGTTTGATTCTAATAGGTTGGCGCAGAGAGTTAGGATAAATAACACTCCCAAGGTTGTTTCCAAATGAGAGTTCTCTTTTGGAACATAAATGGGATTGTGCGTGATGAGGCACAAGCTAAACTTAGAGAATTAGTTAAGGATTATTCATAATTCTACAGATACGTGTATTGGTAATCTGTGGGTGATGTGGTATTTGGGTATTGCTGATTCTGTGGTGGTGAATTGTTCCAAACAAGCTATTACCATTGGTGTGGATAGTGTTCATATTTCTCTTGTGCATGCTAGTTCAGTGCAAACTACTAGGAGAAATCTGTGGAGACAGTTAGATATGGGTGCACTTCAGTTGCAATGGTTGGAAATTGGGGACTTTAATTGTGTGTTGCGTAACGATGAGAAAAAGGGTGGTGCGACTCCGAGAACGGCAGTGGTGAATGAATTTAGTGATTGGTTGGATGACAATGGCCTTTTTGAAGCGGAATCCTTGGGTTGCAAGTTTACTTGGTCTAACAGGCAATCTGGAGTTCATAGAATTATTAGTAGGCTTGACAGGGCAGTGATTAATGAGTTTTGGTTGAATCGTTTTGAGAATTGGCGGTGTAAAGCTCTTCCAAGGGAAGTTTCTGATCATTCCCCTCTTATTGGTTTTCCGTTTGTTAACACGAGACCAAGAAGAACGCCTTTTCGAGTTCAAAATATGTGGTTTGGCATCCCGATTTTATGCGTATGGTTGAAGATAGTTGGAAGGAACCTATTGTGGGTTCACCAGCCTTTATATATCCTCAAAAATTAAAGCGTCTTAAAATTGCAATGAAGTTGTGGAATCAAGAAGTTTTTGGTAATGTTGATGTTAGGCTGAAACAGGCTCAGCTTAGACTTGAAAGTTCAATGCGTTTATCGGATGAAGACCCTTCGGATGTGGACAAATTGAACTCAATGAGAAGTGTGGCAGTGGAAGTTAATGATATTAGAATGCAACAAGTCGTTATGTTGAAGCAAAAATCCAGAAATCAGTGGTTAGTTGAAGGGGCTAGTAATTCTAATTTCTTTCATAATTCTATTCGTATTCATAGGAGTAGTAATACTATTTCGGAATTGGTGGATGCTAATGGGGTAACGGTGACTGATTGTAATCAGATTCGCAACCTTATTGTTGATTATTATGAGGCAAAGTTTAATGGTGATGATTCAGTTCCAGTTGAAGCTCTTTTTAATATTGATCATAATAGTATTTCTCTTGAGGAGAGTGCTAGAATGGATCAGTTACCCTCAATTGATGAGATTCATGCAACAGTTTTTGATTTGGGTGCGGATAATGCGCCAGGGCCAGATGGGTTGGTTTGCTGGTTTTTTCTATAGGCATTGTTGGGAGATTATCCGGGAGGATTTGGTTAATGCTATTCTGTTTTGTTGGTCTAATAGATTCATTCCTCACGGCGTGAATTCTAGTCTTCTCATGCTTCTGCCTAAAGAGAGAGGTGATAATACTCTTCGTAACTTTAGGTCGACTGGTCTTAGTAATTTCTTTTTAAGATTTTTACTAAGATTTTAGCTACGAGGTTTGGTAGTGTTTTGGATAAATTGATTTCTGAGGAACAAGTGGCGTTTATGAAAGGGAGAAATATCCATGAAAATATTATTCTAGCTTCAGATATGGTGAATGAAACGCAGATTAAGCGGAAAGATAGTAATGTTGGGTTAAAACTTGATATAACTCAGGCATTTGACGCGGTTAGTTGGACTTTCATCTTGGAGGTGTTTCGAAGATATGGTTTTTCTGAGAGTTGGTGTGACTGGATTCTCCAAATTCTCAAGTCTGCTAGAATTTCGGTTCTCGTCAATGGTATCCCTGAAGGTTTCTTCAGTATTGATAGAGGGCTTCATCAGGGTGACCCTTTGTAGCCTCTTATTTTTGTGTTGATTGAGGATGTTTTAAGCAGAAATATCCCGAAACTCTTTCGTGAGGGCAAGATGACTCATATGGTTAATAGAAAAGGTATTGCTCCTACCCATTTCTTTTTTGCTGATGACATTATGATTTTCTGTAAAGGTAACATGATTTTTTTTTTTTTTTTTTTTTTGATAAGTCAAAAAATTATATTGCAAGAAACGATATTTACAAGATAGTTTAGTAAAGGTAACATGAAGAGTTTGAGAAATCTGGTGGATTTGTTGGGTTTATATCAACGTGCTTCGGGTCAAACAGTAAGTCGAGAGAAGAGTAAACTATATTTTGGTGGTGGTTCTTTGAATAGGAGAGCTACTATTTCTGCTTTTCTGGGGATGCTTATTGCTATTTTCCAGATAGGTATTTAGGGGTTAAGGTTATGCCTGAAGCCATTAAATATCATCATGTAGCCAATGTTGTTGAGAAGATCAAAGAACAACTTGCGGGTTGGAAGGGAAGGATGCTTTCTTTTCAAGACAGAGTGGTGTTGGTAAAATCTGTGTTAGATAGTTATTCGATTCATAATATGGCTGTTTATAAGTGGCCAAGAAAATTTATTCATGAGTGTGAAGTTGCAATTTAGAATTTTTTATGGCCTGGTGATTCAAAAGTGAGTAGGTCTTTTGTTGTGTCTTATGACAAGATTTGTGCTCCTTATGAGGAAGGTGGTTTGGGTATAACTCAATTGAGTGTTACGAATAGAGCACTTCTTATGGGTCTTTGGTGGAAAATCCGTAACTCTAATAAGGTTTGGGCTCGTTTTCTTCGAGCCAAATTTTTCATGAGGAATGCTAAGTTGGTTCATTATGTGAAATCTTCTATTCTTCCAGGTATTAAATGGGATTACTCTTTGGTGGAGGATAATTCTAAGGTTTTAATTGGTGATGGCCGTAATACTTCTCTTTACTATGATGTATGGTTGGGGGATGTATCTATTGCTGATTTACTTGAAGATTATGCTTTGGATTGTGCTATTTTGGTAGGTGATATGCTGAATGAAGGAGGCTGGAATTTGAGTGAAGAATGTTGGAATAATTTGCTAGCTGCTGATTTCGTTGAAGAGGATTTGCCTAGGACTTTGAATGGTCTTGATCGCAGGGTTTGGAAGCCCAATTACATGGGTAGTTTTACTGTCAGTTCTGCGAAATCCTTAATTCGCAAGAAGTATGCTAAGATGGTATGAGCAAATTTGTTATGGAGGCCGACTGTGCACCCTGCCTTGGCTGCGAGGAACTGGAAAATACTAAGAGGAGCTTGTGCTACGCTTGACAAGGTTAAAAGTCGCTTTAAAATCCAGGTTGTGAATAAATGATGTTTGTGTAATAGGGAGGAAGAAACGTTAGATCATTTGATGTGGCATTGCGATTTTTCTATCAAGGCGTGGAGCTGGTTATATGATATTTTTGGAATGCATTCTCATACAAATCTGTGTACTACCTACAAAGCTGCATTTTTTTTTTGGTAAGTCCAAAAAGAATTAAAGAAAATAGCAAAAATACAAAAGAGAGTATGTAGCAAGAAAAGAGGTCCGAGAGACCACAAAAACTTATTATTTACTTGAGACGAAAATAAGATACATTTGGTAATTCAATAGACAAGATAAAATCAGGCCTACAAAGCTGCACGGGGAAGGAGCAACATGATAAGGGAACTTTGGTTGATTACTGTTTTGGTCGTAAGATCTGAACTATGGATGACACGCAATCGCTTTGTTTATGAAAACAAGAGGATTTGCTGGGGCTGCTTTCAAAAATCTGTTTTTAATCAGGTGATGGAGTACTCCAGGCGTCTCAAAGGGCACATACAGTGGAGGACTTAAAGGTTTTGGATTTTTTTAAGGTCTCTCATAGAAAGGTGAAGTCGCTGGTACCAGTTGAATGCAGGTGGGATACTCCGGCTTTGGGAGAGCTGTTGCTTTGATATGATGGTGCTGCTCGTGGGAATCCGGGCGTAGCTGGAGCTGGAGTTGTTGCAAGGGATCATGAGGCTAATGTGGTTGGAGCTATGAGCATTGGTTTTGGTATAACCTCAAACTATCTTGCTGAAATCTATGGGATTATTATAGGGCTGGAATGGGCTGTTCAATGGGTTTTTTGCGCGTTTGTATTGGATCGGATTCGAAGAGTGCAGTGTTGGATTTTACTACTTCCAAGCTGCCATGGTTTGTTTGGAAAAGGTGGAGGGACGTTTCTTCTATGTTTGAGGCTATTCGGTTTGTTCACACATGTAGAGAAGTTAACTTTGCAGCGGATAATATGGCAAAAATGGGTTGTGCTCTTCCTAATGAAGAAGGAAGACATTATACAGGGAGACCTGATTTTTTAAATTCAGTTGAATATCCTAATGTATCTTATTTTCGTTTCAAATAAATAGCAAGTTTTTGGGGTTTTTCTGACCTCTTTTCTTGCTGCTTGTTTTGCTTTGTAATTCTGCTATTTATTAATTCATTTTGGACTTACCAAAAAAAAAAAATTCAACTTTTTTTTATTGATATGTATTAGTTAAAACCTTTTCAACCTTTCTCTGGTAAAGGTTGTTTTTGTTGTTGTTCTTTTGTTCTTGCGAGAGGATGACAACACACTGGGGGTGAGTTCTTATTTGAACTTGCGCTGAAAGATATATCTTTCTGGGGAGAAGAGGTTGCAGAATTTGTTAGCTAATCGTTTTCCTGTTTAAGAAAATCCTGTTCATATGGCATATATTTTTGCTTTTGCTTAACAAAATTTCGGTACAATTGATATGTTCCATTATATTGTGTATGGATGTGTGTGTGTGATTCAACTGTTTCCGTTTGGTATCTTCTTTATTGTTGGGTATCAAGTGTTTTTGCTTAACGAAATTCGGTACAACTGCGGTGTTATAATGTTTATGTTTGTTTCAATTGCTTTCGGGATCATTTTTTTAGTCCAAACTAATTCCGGATAAGAGAAACTGAGTTAATTCTGATCTTAGTTAGACTTATCAAACTGGGGGATTCGGTTATTCAAGTCTAATCGAATTCCTTGAAAAGAAAGATTAGTTAACTAACCTTGTGTTTTTCTTGTCTGAAGAGAAAGGTCTAAGTTATTGTCTGAATAATTAGAGCCTGATGAGATAATTAAAGTTAATTCTGATCTTTATTTTGGTTTTATCGAAATAAGTGATTGTACAAACACAATCGGTTTAACAAGGGAATTAAGTTTCTTTGTCGATATGTTAAACTATTAGGGAAAATTGCTTCGGGAAATTGTTTCCTTGATAACATATTAAAACTAAATTACTTGTAGTTTCAGTTTTAATATTGGCTATCTAAATTAACTCGTATAGGTTGTTTACAAGTCTTTTAGATTTGGAAGATCCTTTCGGTCTTTATTTGCTCGAACCATTATCATTTTATGAAAAAAAGGGAGAGAAATATATGGAGTAAAAAAGTGATTTTTAATCACTAAGGAAAAAACAATTGTGCTTAAACGTTATATCTAACGAAAGAGTAAAGCATTGACTAATGGGGAGAAACATATCATATTGTTGTTGTAGTAATTCTGACTACAAAAATGGGAATAACAAATTCTTGCCAATTCAACAAAGGCAGAGAGAAAGATAGCTTCAGACTTAGCTAACTCATCTTGTATTTGTTTTGCTACAACTATTTGAACACTCCCCGATACCACTTCACCTTCCTCAAGCCCTGATTGAATATAATTAACGTTTGCATGCTGGACATGCACACTAGAAATCTGATTCCCATTAGGGACGTTATTTACATTAGCTTGATGGCCATTACCCAAAGTAACTTGGTTTCCATTATGTAACTCAGGCACAATTGGAATGACAGGAGCTGTCTTTCCTTTCCTACGTCTGGGCTCTTGCCAATCGTTCCCAGCACTAGCAACATTGTTACCGCACGCTTCTTGAGTGATCGAATTGTTACCCTGCTGTATTGACGTTGAAGCTTGCTACAACGGATTACCAGCTAAATTCTTATGATTCTTTCTACATTTCGAATCAACATGACCAATTATTTTACACTTAGTGCGGAATTTAGGTCTTTTTTGTATCTCAATTGGTTGCCAGAAATCACGACCCCCAACCATAATATGAATACCATCAGTGTCAAGCTCAGCAAAGTTAATATCTATGAGAACTGAAGCGTAATAACCATATTCATGATCTAATGTGCCTTTATAAACCACAACTGGAGTACCAAGGGATTTACCAAACGCCAGTAAATTCTTCTCAATCCAATACTCAACAGGCAAACCAGGGAACTTAACCCATACCGTAGCATGAGAAGTATTGTGTTTTTCCGCATCAAAACCATGGAACCATTCCATTAGGTTAAGCTTTTGTTGTTCAAACATCCACGCCTCAACATTAAGAATCCTGTCTCGATCTTCCATTGATTGCAACTTGATGATATAAAAGCCTCTATTCATAGGTATGAATTGTACACGGCCCTGACCTAGCTGCCATTGCTGCTCAAAACTATTCTTCACATCTTGAAAATTAATACCCTTGAAATCCAGACGACCTATAAGACTGAACTTCCAAATATCGCAACCCTCTTCATAATAAGAAACCGAAAGCACAACTGTTGGCTTTCCTTCTTTCTAAGTAGGGTTTGGCAGTGTATTCAAATCCAAAGTTGTTGTTGGTAACTGTATTTTGCCTAAAACTTTTTCAGCATAAGTGAGAACCTGCGATTGGGGAGGATCAGTATCATCCCCCATCTCAAATCACCCAAGGATGATTGAGAAAAGCAAAGAAAAAGATGAAAAATTTGAAAACCCTAAACTTTTCGCCAGAGAGGGGAAAAAATTAAGAGAGAGAAAACTATCAAAACAAATATCGAAAAAGTTGAAAACCCGAAACACATATGTTATGCTACACAACTCATGTAAACATACATTGATTCAACATATTGTGACTTCTTACATATGAGTTTTAATCGGAACACCTTATGATCCTTTGATAAAGCCTACCAACATGAGCTAGAATTTGATTCCGCTAAATCAAAAAGCCACATAAACCATAAGGGTATCATCATATGAGATCGAATATTAAGGTTAATGAAAACCGAAATCAGACATCCCATAAACCGAATACATAGCAAAAATATAAACATTCATTCACAGTCTATGTAATCGGTAACTATCATAAGAAAAATTATAAACTAATAATTTTATTCATAAATAATGATAATCATGATAGTTTTATTCAAAATAGACCTTGTACAATAATTGAAGTAAATCAAAATGTTGATGTCTATTGTCTTCAATCTTGTGGACATCACTTTCGAATTCTGGATTCAAATTCTTCTGAGCCTTTTCCTTTCTAATAGAAAGTTTGTTCATCTCGAACAATTTAGATTAAAGATCAGTAAGTAATTCTTCTGAATTCTTTATCATTAACTCAAGATGCCTAATACAACTTCTAACAGTAAGGATTTGTTTTCTCAGAGAATCTTGAATATTACCAGGTTGTAGAGCATCTTGAGTTTCAGACATGATCAATGCACATTGTGCCAAATCATCTAGAGACGATCCTTTCTTCACCGATTCCTCCATTGATGCAAGATAGTCTTCTTCCAGACAAGAAGAATATATAATATAGGATAGGAGAAAATCAAGGAGCAATACATTTTGGTTTATGGAAACCGAATATACTTATCCCAAAAATAGTGAAAGATATCGATCATGAGATTATTGTTACCTATTAACAGAACAGACTTACAAATTCTGCCCAAATTTATGCCTCCCCACAAAAAAGATTTTGGGCAACAAGTGAGGATGCATTTTTCAACACAATCAATGTGTGTTGAGGTGAGGGTTAATCTCACCGCAGGTAACAAAAATATCCTTAGGATGATTTATGAATACAATAGATTGTTTTTTTTATGTTCTTTCTTTCTCTTGTAACTGCAAGAGTCTGCAACTTATTTTCCGGATCTAATAAACTCATCAGCCTTCAAAATCTTTATGCCCTTCCGAAGTACCTTGATGAAGTTATTTTGTTGGAGATTCCAACTCCAATAAAAGTTTGCAGAGTGTCTATCTCTTCCATGTAAAGAACTCAACATATTGTCAGAAGATTTTGAATACGAATTACCTTTTTTTTTGTTAACTTCTGACAAATTTGGTTGATTAGGAATGTCAACCAGTTTCTCTTGCTCAGACTTTGCCTCTTGAGTTTTCTCTGACAAGGATTTTCTAAGGTTATCAAGTTCCCTGTTTAACTTTAGATTTTCCTCAGTCTCCAACTCAATTTTTTCCAAACAGTTCTTTGGGAGTTGATTAGATTCACTAAATAGATCACATTTAGTTTTGGCAAAAAGTGTATTGCAACTTGATATTCCTTCATAGGGTTTCTCCTCCGGGATATCATCTAGGGTAGTAAAACAAGCCTTGTTGCGCTTTTGAGCCTTTTTGCTAGAACAGTATTTTGCCATAAGTCCGAACCTACGACACTTGAAACATTGGATATCTCCATCACCTTTTTCATGACAAAAAGATAATGCATCATGAGTTGATTTATTTTTCAATAAAACATCCTTAATCCGCTGTGTTAGGAGTACAATTGTTGTGTCATCATATTTTTCAACAAGTGTTTTATCCTCTTGACAACATTCCTCAGTATGATTTATACTTACTTCTTTCGAAGATTAATTAGTATTAACTGAGACATTAAATCCAACATTTTCGTTCTTCAGTAGAATTTCATTATCAAAGATCTTTAATTTTCCTACAAGAGAACTTCCAGAAAGTATAGAAATATCATTAGCTTCTATTATGGCATGTTTCTTAGACTCGTATCTGGATGGTAACGATCTGAGAATCTTGTATACTATTTCCTTTTCAGGTATAGTCTTTTCAAGAGAGAAAGAAGGATTGACAATCTCAGAAAGTTTAGTGTTAAACTCCTCGAAGGTATCGTTATCATCCATTCTAAGGAATTCCCATTCAGAAGAGAGGGATTGAAGACGAGCTTCTTTTTCTGAATCATTCCCTTCAAATATAGTCTCAAGAGTATCCCATGCTTCCTTAGAGGTTTCACATGACAAGATATTATGTAAAAGATCATGACTCACTGCATGTATTATCGCATTTAAACCATCAGAGTTCTGCTTTGCAAGAGCTCTTTCTTCATACATATAGAACGATAAGCATTTAAACTCAGTTTCTGAATATTCTACTTTCGGCCGTTCATATCATTCTTCAATTTATAGCCAAGTAATAAAATCTCGGGATTGAAGAAAAGATCTCATAGCAGATTTCTATAATGGATAATTTTTCCCATTAACTGAATCAGCCATAGATTCAAATCTTATAGGTTGGATCACCCCAAACACAGATTGTTATATCTTTTCGTGATTTTTTATGGTAAATCCAAAATGTATTAATAAATAGCAAGAGTTTTACAACTAAATTTGTAAGAAAAGAGGCATAGCACCCCAAAAACTTACAAACTTACAAAAATTAATCATCTGAAGTAAATTACATTTGGCAGTTCAATTGAACGAAAAAAATATGGTTTGTTATCATAACTAATTCCTTCACTATCTTCTAGAAAACATCCTCTCTTGCCATCACATCCGCTGAAAAATTAGCCTCTGTATAAGTGTGAACAAAACGAATTCTGTTGTATCTAGCTCTTACCACAATCCACCTTTGTCTAAGAAACCACAGAATTGCCAAAGTATCACTACTATAGGCCTGAACTGCTCCCATTAAATATGTACGAATACAAATATCCCCAACCCCAAATTTAGTCGCCCATTCTAAGGCCACTATAATACAAAAGAGTTCCGCCAAATAATTAGTACGAACCCCAAAACCAACACTCATAGCTCCTAATACATTAGCATTAGAATCACGAACCACCACACCTGCACCAGCTCTACCCGGGTTCCCTCTAGAAGCACCATCACAACATAATTGCAATTCATCAACCTCCGTAGGAACCCAATAGCACTCCTTAGGATCTGAAATCTTCACTCTTCTATATTGCACTCTAAAGTAAGCAAGAACACGCAAATCATCTTGGCTGTTAAACATGAACCCCTTCAAACGCCTTGAGTAATCATGGATTTGATTGAAAACCTTCTTATGAAAGAAATTCCAACTAACCTTTTGATTACCATAGATAAAACCATTCCTTGTCATCCACAATTCTGATCTAACAACCAAAACAGCCAACAACCATAAATCCTTGAACATGCGACTTTTACCCTTTGCTTCTTTATATGCTATAGTGAGATTTTGGTGAGGGAAAATACCAAAAACATCTGCAATCCACAACCACGCCTTGGAAGCAAAATCACGAGACCAAAGAATATGATCTAAAGTCTCCTCTTCTCTATTACATAAGCAACATTTATTAACTACTTGATATTTAAATCTACTTCGTACCTTGTAAAGCGTTGCACAAGCACCACCAAGTAATTTCCAATTTCTAGCAGCAAGAGAAGGATGAATAGCAGGCCTCCATAACAATTTTGCACCCTCCAAGATAGGCTGTCTCTTGCGAATAAGCTCTTTGGCCAAAGAAACAGAGAACTGCCCTTTGTTATCCGGTGTCGAAACCTTGTAATCTTCCCCACCCATCGGAACTGGCAGGTCTTCTAAAACAATACCAACAGCTAAGAACGTATATAAAGCATCTTCCGTGAATGACCATTCCTCATTTGCAATCATATCAGCAACGCGAGCCTGCCTATCCAAGTCCTCAGGTCCTAAAATATCCGCAATAGAGATATCACCCCACCAAGAATCAAAATATAATGATGTGGATCTGCCACCACCTATCAGCACCGTTGAATTGAATTCAACTTCAGGGTAAACCCACCAAAAACCTGGAAAAATAGAAGACTTTGTATATCTAACTAAGTGCCCATTCTTAGTAAAGAATTTAGCACTTAAAAAACTCGCCCAGACTTTTTTAGAATTAAAAATCTTCCAACACAGCTTCATAAGCATGGCCTTGTTCATTTCCCGCATTTGAGTGATACCAAGACCCCCCTCAGAATACGGAGCACAAACTTTATCATAAGCTACTACAAAAGATTTACTCACCTTGGAATCACCCGACCATAAGAAGTTGCAGATTTGATAAACTCCTTGGAAAAAATAAATCCTTCAAAAACTTTTGCTGAGTATCAAATTTTGTAGTTGTACAATATATCTCATGTTCTTCTTTTGTTGTTAACTGAGTAGCACTCACCTTGGGCTGTGTTTGCAAGCCCAAGTTTGAATCCGAGCAAAAAGAGTCCTTGTTGGTTTCAAGTTCTTCACGTCCAGAGTCCAAGTGTGTTTGGCTTTCTGTGTCTTCCTTGGACTCTTCTTGTAACACACTGAATTTGTTCGGAGATAAAACTCCACCAGCACTAACTTTCGCATGTGTATCTCTTTCCAAATCCTCACGAACCTTCATTAAATTAGCTAAATCTTCTTCCATTTTTTTCCAAGCTCCAAAACAATACGCTCTTCAGTACTTAATTCAACACCTTGTTCCACTTGAGCCTTGAGCTGTGCTACCACACCAAGAAGTTCAAGGTTTTCCGAACTGAATTTGGCTTGTTGTTTACCATTGTGTTGTACGTCATCTGCTTGTGTATAGTCTTCAGCAGTAAACTGAGAAAACGCACCCCCATTATATGTTTTCGTGATTGCCTGCTCTAATACCAATTGAAAAGATGAGGGTACCCAAATACACCACAATCTTTTTGTTTCAACCTATAAGTCCTCTTAACAAGTGTGATCATCTATGGACAAATTCGAGACAATACAACAACTTATGTATTCACACTTTGTGTAATCGTCTATGGATATGAGATCGAGACAATACGACAAAAAGATAACTTGTGTTATTGACTATGGATACAAGATCGAGATGATACGACAATCAATGTGTGCTACTTGATAATAGGTTCGGTAATAACCAAACTCTATAGGATCACTATCAAGTATAATGGAGTTAACGTATGTGAATTTTACTTTTATCATAATAAACGATTATAATGCGGAAATCAAAGTAAAAGACACAACAAGATTTTGTTAACGAGGAAACCGCAAATGCAGAAGAACCCCGGAACCTAGTCCAGTTTTGAATACTCTCAGAAAAAATCCTCTATACAAAATCTAAACCAACTTCGTATTGTCGAGACCAAGCAGACTACCCCTAGCTACTTAGTTCCCTCGGTATCCCCGCGCCTTCGGCTTCTAAAGTCACACACGTGAATAACAAGTGCTTTGGATCGTATTCCAAACAACAAAGGAAGAATCTGTTTGGTAACCACTCTAATCAATCTTTGGAAAGAGAAACTCTAGCGAAAACACTATTTTTTTTTTTTGGTAAGTCCAAAATTGTATTAATGAATATCAAAAATTTACAAGAAGTTTACAAGAAAAGAGGTTTAGAAAACCCCAAAAACTCGCAAACTAATTAAATCTATAATATGGAACATTTGGATATTCTAAAGAACTAACAAAATAAGGTCTCTCATCATAGTTCATCTCTTCACCATTACCAAGTAAACATCCTCTTTTTGCCATAGAGTCTGCTGCAAAATTTGCTTCACGGTATGTGTGCATAAATCTAATAGAGTCATAAGTCTCCTGAATACTTCTCCAACGCTGCTTTGCGAACCATGGAATATTATTATGAGAGGCCATAATAGCTCCAATTGAATCTGAGCGCACCAACACCTTTCTAATCTCCCACTTTTGGGCCCATTCCAAACCCACAATCACACCATATAACTCAGCCAAGAAATTATTTGTGCAACCTAGACCAATGCTCATAGCACCAATGAAGTTGCTGTCATGATCTCAGGCTACAACTCCAGCCCCAGCAATCCCCGGATTCCCTTTCGCAGCACCATCACAACACAAAAGAAGTTCATCTCTATTTGGAGGGTACCAAAAACACTCAATAGATTGAATATTCTTCACTTTCCTATGCTTAACACGGAAGTAATTCAGAATTCCAAGTCTTCAGCAGTGTTATACATAAAACTCTTCAAACGCATAGAGTATTCATGAATCTGATGAAAAACTCTTTTCTTGAAAAAATGAATGCTTATGCTTTTGTTTTCAAAATATTCCAGATTTCTAGCATGCCACAGTTCAGCACGAACAACTAGGATTGATAACAGCCAAAGATCTTTGATAATTCTACTTCTTCCTTTTGAAACTTTGTAAGCATCAACAATATTAAAATGAGGTTGAAGAGAGAAAATACCTGCAATCCACTCCCAAACTTGTGTTGCATAAGAACAAGTCCACAAAATATGATATAAGGATTCCTCTTCGCACTTACACAAGTAACATCTATTGGCCAATTCCACTTTAAACCTACTTCTGATCTTGTCAGAAGTTGCGCAAGCTTCTCGGCAGAGTTTCCAGTTTTGTGCAGCAAGTTTAGGGTGATTAGACTTCCTCCATAGCAAGCCAAAATCCTCCAAAACTGTATAATTCTTCCTAATAAGCTCCTTGGCTGATTTAACCATGAAAACCCCATGTAAATCATGCATCCAGACCCTGCAGTCAACTCCTCCACGTAAAACTGGCAGATTTGAGGCTTCAACACCAGCATCCATCAACACCTGACCGTGAACTCCTTGAAGATGCAAAGCATTATCAATAAGAATATCACTCACCTTGGTAGAAAAATCCAGTTCATAGTTTCCTAATATATCAGTAATGCTTTGAGTACCATACCAAACATCATAATAAAGAGATGTTGATCTTCCATCACCAAGAAGAACTTTAGTGTTATTATCAACCAGATTCTGAACTACTTTAATCCCTGGAAATATAGAGGATTTAACACCATAACACTTCAATCTCCCACAAGTATAAGTATATTTCGCCCATAAGAAACGCGCCCATTTTTTTTGAGAAGAACGAATACTCCGCCACAACTTCATAAGCATAGCTCTATTGGTGGTTTCCATGCTCGTAATACCTAAGCCACCTTCTTTCAAAGGACAACAAACTTTAGGAAAACCAACAACAAATTTTCTAGCTATCTCCGCATCACCAGACCAAAGAAAGTTACGAATCACTCTTTCAGCTTGTTGAATGAACTTCTTAGGCCATTTATAGACATCCATGTTGTGAATGGTGTAACTAGCAATCACTGAGTTAATTAGAACAATTCTATCTTGAAAAGAAAGAAGTTTACCTTTCCAAACAGCAATTTGATTTTTGATTTTATCAATAACGTTGCTTATGTGACGATATCGAACTGCACCAGGCATAATTTGCACACCCAAGTATCTATAAGGGAAAGTAGTAACACTCATATCAAGTAAATCAGTTATAGTTCTGCATCTACTCAACGAACCTCCACCATAATATACCTTACTTTTACGACGACAAACAGATTGACCAGAGGCCGCTTGATATTTACCAAGCAAAACAAGAAGGTTATTCAAGCTCTTCATGTTGCCCTTACAAAAGATCATAATGTCATCAGCAAAGAAGAGATGAGTGGGAGAAATACCTCTTTTAGAGAGCATAAGAGTCATCTTCTTTTCTAGAAAAAGCTTGGTAAGATTTCTACTGAGCACATCTTCAATTAGGACAAAAATCAGAGGAGATAAGGGGTCACCTTGTCTTAGACCTCTATTAATCTTGAAAAATCCTTCTGGGTTACCATTTAGAAGAATAGAAATACGCGCCGAGTTCAGAATTGAAAGAATCCAAGAGCACCAATTGTCAGAAAAACCATACCTCCGAAAGACCTCCAAGACAAAAGACCAGCTAACCGTATCAAAAGCTTGAGTAATATCAAGCTTGAGACCAACATTGCCATCCTTACGTTTTGTCTTAAGATCATTAACCATCTCTGAAGCAACACTTATGTTTTCATGAATGTTACGCCCCTTCATAAATGCAACTTGCTCTTCTGAAACAAGATTATCAAGGACACTACCAAGTCTAGTAGCTATTATCTTAGTGAAAATTTTAAAGAAAAAATTACTAAGACCAATAGGCCGAAAATTATTAAGAGTGTTTGCTCCTTTTACCTTGGCAATTAAAATCAAGAGACTAGAATTAGTACCTTGAGGAATAACCTTCTCTGTCCAGCAATAAATGATAGCATTATAGAGGTCTTGCTGAATTATCTCCCAGCAATGTCTATAGAAACACCCAGAGAAACCATCAGGGTCAGGCGCACTGTCAGCTCCAAGATTAAAAACCGCCTCTTTAATTTCATCAAGAGTCGGAATTGCATCCATTCTTTGACTGTCTTCAACAGAAATAATGTTGTGCTCATACTCAAACAGATCTTCCTCTATAGTCAGGTCTGAACCATTAAATTTAGCCTCATAAAAAGACACAACATGTTCTCGAATTTGTTCAAAATCTGTTAGAACATTCCCATTACCATCTACCAATTCAGAAATCATATTGTTGCTCCTACGAGTTCTAATATTGGCATGAAAGAAAGAAGTATTACTTGCATCCTCCAACAACCATTTACTTCTTGTTTTTTGTTTTAACATAATGGCTTGTTGAGCTCTAATGCCTTGGAGAATAATTGACGCATCTTTAGCAGCATTAAGCTTGCTAACATCCTCAGGATCTTCATCAGAAATACGAAGAGAAACTTCTAAAGTCAGTTTAGCTTGCTTAAACCTAGCATGAACATTACCAAAAACCCTCATATTCCATTCTTTTAGACCGATCTTCAATCTCTTAAGCTTGAAGGGAAAGATAAAAGCCGGAGAACCTAAAAACAGGAGCATTCCAGTTCTCCTTAACCAATCTCATGAAATCATTATGCACAAACCACATCTTTTGAAACTTGAAAGGAGCTCTTTTTGGCCTCAAAAAAGTAATAGGAAAACCAATAATTGCAGAGTGATCGGATACTTCCCTAGGGAGAGCCTTACATCTCCAGTTCTCAAATTTATTCAGCCAAGCTTCATTAATCAAGGCTCTATCCAATTTACAAAGAATTCTTCTTACACCTGATTGACCATTAGCCCAAGTGAATTTAGAACCCAAGGAGTCTGCTTCAAAGAGATCATTATCATCAATCCAATCAGCAAAATCATTGATGACAGAAGTTATAGGCTCACACCCTCCTCTTTTTTCCTCATTACGTAAGACACAGTTGAAATCTCCCATGACTAACCAAGGAGTTGTACAATCACGTGAAGACAGTTGCTGCCATAAGTTTCTTCTAGTGAATTGAATACAGCTTGCGTGAATGAAAGAGATCATAACACCATCAACTTCAATTGTAACATCTTGTTTGCTAGAGTTTATTACATTAGGCATTACCATCTCCTCAGACCAAAAGATCCAAATATTCCCTTTCAACCTCCCAACAGAATTATGAATAACGTTTCTCATATAACCAGAAATATGTAAACCTTGCACAAATTTATCAGAACAATAAACCTTAGGTTCTGCAATGCAGAATATATCAGGCTTAAAATCTTTAATTAACTCCTTCAGCTTGTCTCTGGCTGCCTCACGAGCAACTCCATTGATGTTCCAGAAGAGAACACGCATTACAAACAAGTTTTGGAGGAAATATTACCCATCTTAGAGGATTCACCAGAGTATAAACTCAACGTGTTTCCTTTTGTCAAACAACTTCCTTTTCCTACACAATTTCCTAACAAAGAAACGTTCTCAGTTTGGGAAGCCTCATCAGTTTGGGAAGCCGTGTGAGTTTGGGAAACCCTACCCGTAGAATTATTAATACGTCTCTGCATGATTTGCATGCGATTACGTTTAAGCTCTTGTTCAGCCCTAAATTTTGCATCAGCCTCACTTTCAGGCATCTCATTCCCTAGGTTTAGAGCATCAAACTTATTTCTCTTCAACAAGTACTCACCAGCCATCAGTTGGTCACTAAGAGGAGTTGGAGTTGAACCAGTCCTAACAGGTTTAGGAATCTTAGTTACTACCACACCTTTCTTAGTTGATGATTCAATTTCACCCACTGAACCATCATTAACTAAAACTGAATTTGATGCATGAATTTGTTTAGTTCTTGCCAATTCAACATAAACAGCATCAAGTTCAGCTTGGGACTTAGCCATTGCAACCTCCAACTGATGAGCCTTCTCTAGCTTAGCAGCATACTCCACATCAACATCTCCAGTTATATTAATATCTGTTGTTTCATTAGAAGACTGTTGCTTTGAAGCCTTTTTACCCTTTTTCTTACGCTGCGCCACCTTCCATTCTGTACCTTGTTGGACCTCAGAACTAGATCGTTGTTGGACAGCTACAATCTGTTGTGTTGGAACTTGGTTATCCACATTGTTTTTAGCTTGTTTTCTACATTCCTGATCTGTATGACCAATTATCTTGCACTTAGAACAGAATTTCGGAACCTTTTGAATCTCAACAGGTTGCAAGAAATCCACACCACCACCAAAAACATGGATAGCATCAGTAGCAGGCTCTGCGAAGTCAATATCCACCAGAACTGCAGCAAAGTGACCATATTCATGAGCTAACGTACGTTTATCAACAACTATAGGAGTACCCAGAGACTTTGCCATTGTTAACAGCGTTTTTCAGTCCAAAACTCCATTGAAAGTCCAGGAAAAGTAACCCATACCGAAGCATGAGAAGAACGTTGCTTCTCAGCATCAAAACCTGGAAACCATTCTATTAGGTTTAACTTCTGATGGCCAAAAAACCAAGCTTCTACGTTCATAATCTTATCTTTTTCTTCTTGAGATCTTAGCTTGATAATGAAGAAACCCCTGCTCATAGGGACAAATTGTAATAACTCTTGCCCTAATTGCCATTTCTGTTCAAAATGATTTTTAACCTCTTGAAAGTTTATACCTTTTAGATCAAGACGACCTATAAGGCTATATTTCCAAATATCACAACCTTCATAATAGAATGAATCCGGAAGAACCACAGCTGGTTTTCCTTCTTTCACCGTAGGTTTTGGAAGAGTATTAATATCAATCATGGTTGTTGGAAGCTGTTGTTTTCCCCTCACTTGATCCGCATATGTCATGGTCTTTAACCTTGTTGTTTGAGCTTCATCACTCATTTCAAATCACCAAAAGATGATTGAAATCCGTGAAGAATACTGAAAAGAAATTTTTTTTTTTTTGGTAAAACCCTAAAATAAAACGCCTTGGAGCAATTTTTTTCAGGAGAGAGAAAAAGCAAAAAAAACGCCTTGATTTTTTTTTTTTTTTTTTTTTTTGCGAAAACACTAGGGTTTAGGTTTTTTTCACGTAGGTTTCATAGTTCAACACGGGTTCAATATGGTAGAAGATAATCATAGTTCATCACGGATTCAACAACACCAATCCTTTGCGGACAAGGTAAAGGCAAAACAAACCCTAAAGCCAACATGAGTTGATATTACTAGTTTACCTAATCCTACTCTGATTGATGGAGAACCATCCCTTGTTATACCCGCGGATTTCTATGAAGAGGGTTGTAAACCCTTTCAACACAGCTTCATTGCAAGATTAAACTTCACGGGACTGAAGTTCTTTGAGGTAAAAACAGTTTTAATCTCTCAATGGCAGATTAATCCTAATTCTGTTAGGTTTATGACTATGGGAAAAGGTTTCTTTGTTATTATGCTACAAGATGAGGAAACTAAGGAGAGAATCAGACGTACAAAGTGGTTTGTTCAACAGCATGAACTCAAGTTAATGGATTGGTACCCAGGTTTTGATCCTGATCGTCAAAAAACTTCCCATGCAAACGTATGGGTTCACTTTCCTGGTTTACATGCAGAACTATGGACTGAGAAGAACTTGTTATATGTGGGAAAAGTTTTAGGGACTCCTATTGTGGTTGATCAAAGAACCCTAAATCTGGAGTATGGAAACTTTGCATCAGTTTTGGTAGATGTGGATTTTGCAAAACACATTCCAAGTAGAATTAAGATAACAGCTGGGGGGAGGACGTTTTGGCAATACTTGGATATCCCAAAATCACCTAAATTCAGTATGAAGTGCTGCATAATTGGTCATAATGATGCTGAATGTAGAAGGCAACCAAAGAATGATGAGAAAACGTCTAAGGTTGATGCGAAAGGGGAGTGGCAGAATGTGCGTAATAGGAGAAACCGTAAGGTAGGTGATGGAGATGATGCAACCGCGGCTACAAACGCTGTTGTTGTAGGTGCGTTAGCATTGAAAAAGAGTTTTCCTAGAGGGTTGTCAATGGTTGAAATTGCAACCTCATCTAAGTCAGCTAAGAGTGGTGAATTGGCAAGAACTAATCATTCTAGTGATAGGAATGAGGCTAGTTCTTTTACGCCGGTTGAGGCTGGTAATAAGTCTTTGCAAGACATGGTGGTTGATAATATTGAGGATATTTCAAGCTATAGAGCTGTTACTGAAACTTCTATTGTGGTTTCTCCTAATAAGTTCAATGTCTTGAATGATGAGTTGGGTGTTGATAATGATGATGTTGAACACTCTTCTGGAGGGGGTTCGGAGGCTGCTGAAAACTCTTCTGGAGGTAGTTCGGATGAAGAGTTGACGCCTGAGAAAGCTTCATCAGGTGTTAAGGGTGTTAAGTGGGAGGAAATTCCAGTGGATATGCCAAAGAAAAGTAGGAAACCAAGCCGGGTTTTGATTAAAAGTTCTAATTCTTCTCAGCAACGTTTTAATGACTCCAAATCAGATTCGGATTCTGAAGTGAATGCTTTGGGAAACCGAGTTAGGAAGGGTGTCTCACCTGTTTTACAAAGTAGGATTCCTAGCAAGATTCCACAAGTTATTCATAAATATAAGAAGAGTGTTTCCTGATGAGAGTTCTCTATTGGAATATTAATGGGGTGGCGAAGGTGGAAGCGGGTAGTAAGTTACGTAAGTTGGTGCATGAGTTCAAGCCGGTGGTACTTTGTATTGCTGAGCCTAAGATTCGTTGCACTGACAATGTTATGATAAGGTTAAATTTGGCTGGTTATAATAAAAAGGTAATTCATAATTCTAATTCTAGTTCTTTGGGTAATTTGTGGATTCTTTGGGAAGATTGTATTGAGGAGCCGGTGGTGATTAATATGTCTAGGCAGGCCATTACAGTTAAAACTGAGGGGGTTTTATCTCTTTTGTTCATGCTAGTTATATTCAAGTTTTTCGAAGGAGGCTTTGGAGTCAACTTGCTGCGGTTGATGTAACTACTCCTTGGTCGACAGAAAGATGACATCAAAAATCATCAATTATAAAGTGAAAGGAAATCATATGATTACCGGTTCTGAAATTGAGCATTTTTTTTTGCTAGGTCAAAATGGTTTATTAAAGCAAAAAAACGTAATTACAAGAATTACAAAATGGGAGGCTCTAGGCCTCCCCACCCCCATAAACCATAGGGGCATAAAACTCTAAAAATTCATAAAGAAAGCTCCTAAACACCTTAACAAATAGCATAAAGAAGAAAAATAAGAAAATTAAAATCGTTTTCGCCCCTTATTTCCGACTCTAAAATTCTTCTTCTTGGGAATGAGACCAACAATTATTTGAGTCAAATCATAGTCTCCATAAGTCTCCTTGTATTCATCTTCATAATCAACATAAGGTTCATCATAGTCATAATCCTCTTCATTTTCATCTGAAGCATAATTACCTCCCGGAACAAGCTTAATAGGAGATTGAGTTTTCTTCCTAGTTGACATTCTATCCATTTGCTCCTTTTTTTCCTTGAAATAGTCTTTTCTAAAGGCTGGATTTCTAATGAAATTATCACGCACTTCATCAATCTGAATGGTGCTTGCCTCCTCTAGTTCCTCTTTTGTCAAAATATTATTCATATCAAAAACACATTCGTGTAACCCGATTTGGCTAGGAGTTTCCTCATTGGACCTAGAATTAGTAGCCATGATTTTGGCAGCTTGCTTGGCCACTTTTCTAGCTTGCTTCCTTGCTAGAATATCTGCATCAACTTCACCCCAATCTTTCGAACCCATACTATTATCTGAGTCACTAGAATCATCTTGTTCATCCTCCACGAAAACCTCACTAGTATCATTAGCAAGTCCTAACTCAGATTCTAGGGCACCATACTTGTTATTCACCACTAATTCTGTTTGAAAAAGCTCATCCACAAAAGGAGTTTCAAAAGATTTAAATTTAAAAGGAGTACCTTTGTGTGGGGAGCTCTTACTCTTTATTGTTTTCCAATCATCTTTTGTTGTATCAGACTCCTTAGAAACTCCCTCATTTTGTTTAGATCATGTCTTGCCTTCAGCGAAAATAACATTCAAACTAGAAACTGAATTATGCACGGTTTTATTTTCCAAAGAAGAGTTTGATTTGGCCACAGACACATTTTGAACCAAAACAACGTTTTTAGCTCCCAAACTGGAGTTTGTGTTGGATACGGACTTATCCATATGACTGTCCGTATTTTGCTTGGACACTGATTTAGTCCCAGAAGTTTGCTTGGTCACGGACTCAGAAGTTTCCAAATTAACAGAATTCTTCTTGGTCACGGACTGATGTTGAGTATTCATACCCTGAGAAGTTTGGTTTGACACGGAAGTTAGTTGAACAGACTCTTGCTGAGCTTCCAAAGTTTGCACGGACTGAACTCCCAAATTTTGCACGGACTGAGTAGTTTCCAAAGACAGGCCATTAGTCCCGGATTGGAATTGCTTGCTAGACTTCCCTTACGAACTATCTGCATTGCCAATATTGGCAGATTTTTTACGTATAACATGATCCTTTTTTGCTGCAATATTGTTTTTACATCTCATCAACTTAATTTGTGCTTCACGATACTCAATAACAGCTTTGTCGAGCTGCTCTTCTAGCTGTTTATCATCAGCATTCTCATAAACAACATCAAAAATCTCCTTCCCATATTGGACATTAACTTCTGTCATATTCTCATTCCGGGTCTGCAAACTGTCACTTGCTGCAATTCCCAACTCTATAGACTGATTAGCATGATCTGCATGGGAGCCATGCAAATTACCATGCATATTAGTCTTTCCACGCACTTCCCTCCAAGCATAATTTTTATTTGTATTGCTAACCTCTTTACCATCCTTGGATTTTTGAATTAATTTTTGTGAGACTCAACAGATTTAGAACCTCCCAAAAGCTTGCGAGCAGCAAGACAATTTTCGAACTTATGACCCATAAACTTACAATGTGTGCAAAACTTGATATTCTCCAAATCCTGAACTTTTACATATTGCCAAAACTCATTGCCATTAGCTTTCAAACGAATTCTTTTGGGAATTGGTTTAGCAAAATCAATATGAATAAGCACAGCAGCATAGTTCCCAACATCATGATCCAAAGTTTTCTGATCGATAGCAATCGACCTACCAATAATTTTAGCAATGGATAATAGAATTCTTTTCGTCCATAATTCAATGTATAAGCCAGGGAAGCTTACCCAAACAGTAGCACAAGAAGTATTTTGTCTCTCCGGATCAAAATTAGGGTAAAAATTGAAAACTCTAAGCTGTTGATCCTGCACTACCCACGTATCACCATGCCAAACATGTTTTTTGTCTTCAGCTGTAGTTAACTTGATGATGAAAAAACCCTTTGTCATTGGTACCAACTTACTCCTCCTATCACCAAGTTTCCATTGCGCTTCTAAAACTTTCTGAACTTCATTAAGTTTTAACCCTTTAAAATTAAGTCTCCCAATAAGACTGAATTGAAAAATCTCACGCCCTTCTTGTGTAAGTTCTAAAGGTAAATCCAAGGCTGGTTCCTTTTATACAAAGATGCATCAGGTAGAGATAGTAAATTAGAATCGTTTAGCATATAGGGTTTTTTACCCTTAACCAAATCAGCAAAAGACACGGTTTTATTCTCATTAGGATTCCTAGAAGAATCAGAAGTTTCCCCCGTCTTGAATCACCTAAAAGATGATCCAAGATGAAGGAATGGACGTGAGAAATATGAAACCCTAAAAAAATCGCCAAAGAATTTTGGAGAGAAAATTTCGCATCTACCACCTCTGAAATTGAGCACGATAACATTTCAAAACTTATCACTGGTAAAACTGTTGAATGGAAAAAGGGAAAGATGCTAACTAAAGATATACCCTTCTACTTAAGGATTTTCGGCAAAGTTGCTGTAGCAACCCTTTTTTCTTGTACAAGAGATTCTTCACAATGGAGTAAAGAATTTGTTGAATCTGTATACTACCTCCTAGAAGGCAAAAAAAAATTTTTTTGACATATGTGGATTAATTATAAATCAAATGATTAAAATCATTGAATCCATCAATACCACAGCATTCCATAGAAATCTTGGATATCCCTGTCTCATCACCAAGATGTGTGAAAACGCAATGGGGAAAAACTTTGGAGATGAGAAAAACAGTAAAACTATCTCTCAAGGAATTATCAAGCGGATGAGTGGGACTCAAAAGGGATCTAGTATCTCATATGATCAAATCTATAGCAATGGAGATCTCATGTTCCACATTTTACGTCTTGGGAGACAATTAGACTGTATTCAGAAACAGTTGGCCTTTGCCTATAGAGATGATCCGGAAACTCTTAAAGGAATCCTAGTGATCAATAATGAGTTTCTAAAAGGTGAATAAAAACAAGACTCTGAAGAAGATTCTGATGAGCAAACAAATGAAGATTAATTTGTCTTCAAGAGGGAAAAACCTAGGCAACCCTATAGTGGTGGATAAAAAGACATTGAACCATGAATATGGTTATTTTGCAGCGGTTTTGGTTGATATAGATTTCTCAAAGAAAGTCCCAGAATACATTCATGTAACTGTGGGAGGAAGAAGTTTTAATCAATTTGTGGAAGTGCAAAAACTGCCAAAGTTTTGTGCTCACTGCAAAATTGTTGGCCATGTTGGAACGGAATATAAGAGGAAGTCTAAGAAGATTTCAACAGGTAATTCTACAAGGCAAGTTGATGGTGCTACAAGTTCTGGTGGTATTCTTTCGGAGAGGGATGACAATTCTGTTGATAATGGTGTGGAGTCTTCTACAACATCTGCATCTATTCAGAACTCTTTGAATGAGGAGTGGAAGAAAGTTAATGGTAAGAGAAACTCTGGTTATAAATCTACAACTTCTTTTGTTGATGATCTTATCAGTACGGAAGTAGTCTATCAACACAATAAGTTTGATGTTCTTGTCAATGAGTTGGGTCTGAAAAATGATATTAGTAATGTCGATGCTGAGAATGATGAGGAAATAGATTTGGAATGCTCGGATCCTGATGGTGAAATAGACGCTGATATACTAGCAAGATGGGAAGATAACAGGAAAGCTAGGGAAGCTGCAAGAGCGTTTGTAAATACAGATGCCAATACAAACTCTGAAGTTACGGGAAAAGTTATGGAAGTTAAGTCCAACATAAACTCTGATTTGGTAAAGTCCTTCTCCAAGACAAAGTCCGTGTTGAATAAATCTGCTAATGCAGATCATGCAGTTATGTCCGTGACCAAGCAAAATCTGGAGAACAGTTTCGTGTTGAATAAATCTGCTCATGCAGATCATGCAGTTACGTCCGTGACCAAGCACTCTCAGTCCGGGATTAAACAATTGGAATCCTTATCAAAGTCTAAGCCAGAGTCTGGGCCAAATATGGATTTGGTTTTTGATTCAGGTTTGGAACAGCCCAAGGATGCAGGTGTTTCTGTAGTTAGTGATGAGGTTCGAGCTGCTTTGGAGAAATCCAAACAGCTAGATGAGGAGGTAGCAATTTCTGAAGCTGCTGTTCGAAAGGCAGCTGAAGATTTGGAAAGAGCCAGGGTTCTTCTCCAACTGCTTTAAGCCAGAAGCACAAGCCGGAAAGTGAAGATCATAAGAACAAGCACAAGCTTACTACAGAGGAGTACGAGGTTCTTTGCACAATAACAAAATTTGATATTCAACAAAAGTTCTTGAACGATTTATCGTTTCGAAGGGAGCATCTCCAGGAAATACAAGATCAATCTAGAAGAATGAAGACTCTAAAGAAGAAAAATAAGAACAAAGGAAGCTAAAAATCCTTTTATTTTATTTTTTTGTTAGTTTTTTGTTTTTTAAGAGCTTAATTTTGATAGCTTTTTTCATGTTATATCTTTTCTCTTTGGTTTATGGGGGTGGGGAGGCCTTGTGCCTCCCATTATGTAATTCTTGTAATTACGTTTTTTTTTGCTTAATAAACCATTTTGACCTAGCAAAAAAAAAAAGGGCAAATAGACATTAGTTTTTGATTATTTCAATAAAGTCTTTTATGAATAAAACTATATATTATTTATGAATAAAATTATTATTTTATAATTTTTCTTGTGATAGTTTTCGATTACATAGCATGTGCTTGAATGCTTTATTTTATTGCTATGTATATTTACGGGATGTTTGACTTGGGTTTTCATAACCATAATATTCGATCTCATATGGTGTGAACCCTTATGGTTTGGGTGACTTTTTGGTTTAGCAGGATTAAGTTCTAGCCCATGTTGGTAGGCTTTATCAAAGGATCATAAGGAGTTCCGATTGAAACTCATGTGTGAAAAAGTCACAATATGTTGAATCGTTTTTGGTTTAGCGTAAAAGCATTTGTGTTTCGGGTTTTCAACTTTTACATCACATTAGTTAAAACCGATTTTCAACATTTCTCTAGTAAAGGTTGGTGTTTGTTGTTGTTCTTTTGTCTTGCAAGAGGATGACAACACAGTGATATTCTACCCCTGAAAGATGTGAAGAAATGGGTGAAGAGGATGCATAATTTGAGGTAACGAATTTGTTAGTTAATCGTTTTCCTGTTTAAGAAAAGCCTGATTTTATTGCATATATTTATTGCTTTTGCTTAACAAAATTTCGGTACAATTGATGTTTATTCCACTATTTGTGTATGGGTGTGTGTGTGATTCAATTGTTTCTGGTTAAGAAAAACTATTGTTATCTTTCTTTATGGTTTGGTATCATTTTTTTAGGCTTACGAAATTTCGGTGCAATTGCGGTACTATAATGTCTATGTTTGTTTCAATTGCTTCCGGTTGAGGTAAATAATTAAGAAAATTGATTTATTTGGTTTGTATGAATTATTTATGGCTTAACAAAAAGGTTTTCGGGATCAATTGTTTAGTCCAATTCGATTCCGGATAAGAGAAACTAAGTCAATTCTGATCTTAGTTAGACTTATCAAAGTGGAGGTTTCGGTTATTCAAGTCTAATCGAATGCCTTAACAAGAAATGCTAGTTAACTAACCTAGTACTTGTCTTGTTTAAAAGTGAAAGGTCTAAGTTATTATTTGAATAATTAGAACCTGAGAGAAAAATAGAGTTAATTCTGATCTTTATTTTGGTCTTATCGAACAAGCGATTGTATTTGTACACATATATGTATAAGTCCTTATTCCTTGAACCAAAGTTTGCGAACTTTGTTGATCAAGAAAACAGAATGTGGCGTGAGCCAAGTCCGCGAACTGGCGGAAGTTCTCGACCCGAGAATTTCTGGAGTTTGTGAACTCCTTCCGTGAGCTTAAGTCCGCAACCCAGTCCGCGAACTTGAGCAGGTTATATCTAAAATTGGTTGTTCTTGAACTCATGTTTATGTAAACTAAGGAATTCTTTTGCAAACCGTGGCTATAAAGTTCATGAACCGATTCGAGTGAATCAAACCGTTTTTGCTTCGATTGTGTCTTGTGTAGTTACATAAGATCTAAGCAATTGAACAACTCTCTAACTAGTTCATTTGAGTCATTTGAACTAGTTATGGTGAAGAAGAATATGGTGGATATGAAAGTGATCATATGGCTAACCATTTGGTTAACTATTGTTGAACCAACAAATGTTAATGTTTGGGAACGGTTACATAAACCCAAAATTGGACATTTCATTTGTGTGTAACAAGCTAAGTTTTCGATCCAACGGTTGAGAAATATTAGCTTGAATCTAATCAGGTTTTCATCTAACGGTAAATATTGAATGCTTTGTTACCAAGCTAACATTGATTGCAAACCCTAATTTGAAAGACTATATAAGGGAGAACTCTAGCAACTGGGAAACCTAATCCCCACACCTTACGTGTGATACTAGTTGCATAAGCTAGAGTCGATTCTCCTTTAACCTTGGGTTTTCTTCTTCTAAAACCAGGTTAACGACTTAAAGACTTCATTGGGATTGTGAAGCCAGACCGATACTACTTTTCTTGTAGTTGTGTGATCTGATCTTGCTGATTCTATAGTTTTGAGTACAATTGTAATAATTGGGTTGAGATTTATATCTCCGATAGGCAAGATAGAAAAGTAATCACAAACATCTTCGTCTCATCGTTTGTGATTCAACAATATCTTTTTTCGCTGCGTCGATTAGGATTATTGTGAGGTGATTGATAATACTAGGTTGTTCTTCGGGAATATAAGTCTGGTTTATCAATTGGTTCCTGTTCACCTTGATTTATCAAAAGACGGAACAAAACTCGTAGGTATATCAGTGGGAGACGGCTTTATCTATTACCGTAGACTTTTCTGTGTGATACAAATTTGTTTATTAAAGTCTTCGACTTTGGGTCGTAGCAACTCTTAGTTGTGGGTGAGATCAGCTAAGGTAATCAAGTACGTAGCATCTTGTTGGGGTCAGACGCGTCGGAGCATAACTGTACCTTGGATCAGTGTGAGATTGATTGGGGTTCAACTACAGTCCAGACCGAAGTTAGTTTGGATTAGGCTAGTGTCTGTAGCGGCTTAATACAGTGTGTGTTCAATCTGGACTAGGTCCCGGGGTTTTTCTGCATTTGTGGTTTCCTCGTTAACAAAATTCTGGTGTCTGTGTATTTCTTTTCCGCATTATATTTTGTTATATAATTGAAATATCACAGGTTGTGCGTTTTTCAATCAATTAGAATATCCGACCTTTTGGTTGTTGATTTAAATTGATTGACACTTAGATATTGGTCTTTGGTACCATCCAAGTTATCTCTCTTTGATAAAGACTCGCAGATTTCTATTTGCTTGAGTATATATCAAATCGAGAGATCGAGATATAAACTCTTTGATATACTTTTTATCTAGATTGAGTCTAACTGTCTAGTTGATTCTCTAAAAAGTTTATTGGAGTTTGTCCATACAGATTGCTACGCGAAATATTGGGTGTGGTTGTTATACCCCCGCTTTTTCAATTGGGATCAGAGCAGGAAAACACGTTGAAGACCTTACAAGTCTGTGTTTGTAGCGATCTGAGGATGGACGATAGTATCTCTGATAAACGCGCCACCAAAAATAAAGGCTCTATCAAGAGAAAGATTCTTCGATCTCGAATATTGACGAACCATGTGTTCCAACAAGACAGACAGGCTCCGCCATGAGTATTTCCGATTACCCTTCAAAAGAGTCTTCCTCTCTAAATGAATGGGAAACAGCTGAAGAGTGTGTCTTGATTCTAAATCTTGCTAGAATCCAAGATGATAGATTTAATCGGTTAAAACACCATGTCGATGTTCTGCTTGGTATAATAAGAGACTGCAAATTCAAACAAAATACTGAAGATCATTCTTCACGTACGACTCTTGAGGGTAGCCTCAAAAAGGATGCTTTGGAAATCGAACATCGCTTGAGTAAACTCTCTCTTCAAGGATGCTCTAAGCAGTCTAATATACCAAGCACTTCTGCTACGCCTCAAAACCTTCCAGCTCAAGAGGTAAAATTGGAATCCCTTCTTTTTAAAAAGAATGTGTCTGAATTTCCCATTGATCAAGGATGTTCCACATCACATGGAATGAAGAAATCTCCTACCGAGGTTGTTAAGACTACCTTGTCTAATCTCTCTTGTGATTAGAAAGTATGCCTCTTTTGCGATGCAAAAGGCTCTGCTAAACAAAAGAGAAACTCAAGGTTGAATAAAACCTCCTTGGTTCAACTTCAACACACCTTAGACTTAATTCTCAAAGGTTTAACTGACATTCATATGTCTAAACCAGTTGGTTTTCGTACTTACCCTGTGTATGTACCAGGAAGGTCAGTTCGATGAGTTCCTCAAATGCTCTAAAGCAGAATAGGAGTCTTAACAAGAATCGTCTAAGGAAAGATCATGTCGTTTCCTCTGGAAATAACATTTCCCTTAATGTGAACGAAATTCCAGAAGAAAGAAGAAAAATTTATGATATGAGAAATAACCTGATGGAGATAATTGAAGGATATATAAAGAAATTATCGACAGGTTGTCATCCTCCTCAAGTCAAAATTCTTCTGGTAAGAACTCTAACCATGTCTCGTATTTTGATGACAGTAAGTTTTATGATAATTTCTCACATCAGAAGGGATCCCTCTCTAGATTCAGAAGGAAAAAGAGACTCGATCATAAACACAGTTCTTTTAATGAGCCCAGAGCTCATACTTGTGCTAATTAATCACAAGGGTTAAGAACTTGCTCATAAAAATCTTGTTGAGCAAGATGTGTAAAAATCAGGTATACTATGGCAATTTGATATTCTGCTTAGTTGAGCTATTCTCTTATCGTTTATAGCTAAACTAGTGTTTGCAGACAATATTGCCTAAGAAGTATTTGTGTTGTCTAGTATCGTTTCTCTCTTTTTGCAATTCTTTTGCAACTTTGTGGACTGCTACACTTGTGCTCTAAATTACTCCTATGGTAAGGAAATTATTGAGCCATTTATGAATTCTCATGTAGCAAAAGTTCTTCTGTTGTTTTATTCCTTATGGGCCATGATGTATTCGTATGTGTACACGGGTTACCATCACGAGTCAACGGTTTGCAAACCCTAAAGGTCTTCTTCCCTAAGAAACCATATATATACCAAACCTCTGAGTCACGTTTGCATACTCTAGGTTATTTTGATTTATCAAGAATGTCATCCTCTTCACGAGCTTTTGGTTTTGCAAAAGGCTTTCTTAATAAAGGTATTGGTTTTGTGTCCGAAGGAAGGAAGAAAAGAACCCTTGTAGATGAAGGTCATCCTAATGCCTCATGTTACTATGCCTATACTCATGAGGATGTTGAGAAGGAGGATACGATCTCTGCTGAAGTGGTTCATGACTTTCTTAAGTATTACAAGGAAGAAAAACTGCAGCTTGTTGATACCTTGAAGAGTCTTAATGTATTGAGAACTGAGTTGGAAAAGGTTACGTCTGACCTTGGTCTCATGAAAGCACAAATTAAAGACATATTCAATGAGGATATCTTTTCTAAAGATGCTGTCGTTCACAAGCTTGAAAACCTCAAGACTCATGAGGATCCTGAATCGTCTATTTGACTTCAGTACTTTTCCGGCTTTGGCATAGGAGTCTGGTTTTGTTTTAGCTTTTTTTATTATTTGCCTAATAAATCTTCTATTTTCTTGTTTTGTTTAGAAGAATAACTAGAGTTTGGAATAGCCATGATTGTGATTACACATAGCTATGACCAACGTTTTCATCTTCTTGTTTTTTAGATTTATTGGTTTGAATTCTAAATTTGTTTGGAATATAATTTTTGTAGTATTAATCTTTATGGATTTATATATTGCAATTGCTTATGGGATATGTGTGTTTGCGTCCGTGAACTATGATTGTCCCGTATCTTGTCAAAAGTAAAGTCTTTCGTAAGTCGATATTCTTATATTGATAAAAGAATGAATGGACTTTTGACAAATACAAAAGTTAAGCCTATATTGTCAATTATTGATGGAAGATAGGTTAAAATCTTTTGTTTCCAGGATTATGTCTATTGTATGTCATGGTGCAAATTGTGATGGAAAATAGAATGAATCCTTGTGTATTCCGTTGATCTCCCTGTTCCATATTCTATGTATTATTGTGAGGCTCCGTAATGTGTCTTATGTTGAGCACTACACAACCAAGTTGATTGTTTTTATGATTAGCTATGTTGTTGTTCCGTAAGGTTTTTTTTTTTTTTTTTGATAAGTCAAAAATGTATTAATAAATATCAAAATTTACAGAAGAAGTTTACAACAAAAGAGGTCAGAAAACCCCAAAAACTTGTAAACTATTTGAAACTAAAAATAACTTCTCCTGAAGCCAAAAAAAGCTCAAGAGACTCATAACTAAAAAAAGAACAAAGAAAAAAAGACAAAATGCCTAAATTTCTTCAAAACCTCAAACTCAAGTGTCTCCACCTTTATTTTTCTTCTTTGGAGTTTTCATTCTTTTTAGTTGATGTTTTATCTCCTTGACGTACTCCTTTCTAAAAGAAGAATCCTTTAAATATTTTTGTTGAATATCAAATTTTGTAATTGTACAAAAAATCTCTCGTTCTTCCTTTGTTAACTCTAAATTAGCACTCACCTTGGGATGTGCTTCTTCACCTTGTTGTTCCGTAAGGTACTTTATGTCGAGCATTCTTGAACTAAATTAATCATCTTGTTTGGTTATTTTGTTATGACTCTGTAAGTTTTTATGTTTGAGCGTTTTTGACTGGTTTGATTATTTTCATGATTAACTTAGTCATTGCTCCATAGATTATCTTATGTCGAGTATGACCAATTAAATTGATTACTTTTTGTGATTAATCTAATTGAGTTTTTTAAGTCTCCATAAGTTCACTTATGTTTGAGCATTTTTTGATTAAATTAATCATGGGTTCTCTTGTGGTTAGTTTAATTGAATATTTTGGATTCAAATTCATACTTGTATGTGATTTGTTGTCCAAATAAATCCTTCTTTTCTTTCGAAATTAAGGTTGCTCTTGTTGTTCCTTCAGGAATGACATTTTATGGGGGAGAGTTCTTTTTGAACTTGCGCTTAATTGCCAAATCTTTGTGGGGAGTGCGGCTGTGGAATATTATAGGGGTTATCTTGTATCTTTAAACTCCTTGATGAATGCATTTAGCTTCGGCTTTATGATTGCATCTAAATAAGATGACATGTGTTTCTTTCTTTTGGTCATGAAATGTCTCTTTCGGAAATTTCATTAGGATCCCATTCTTGTACCTTTGCCAATTTTATTGAAAAAAAGGGGGAGAATTATTATGTAATTCACACTACAAATACATATGGTTTTCGGATCATTATGTAAGGGGGAGTGGTTTCCATGTGACATGGAGTATTGACTAAGGGGGAGTGATACATATCACCATAGTATTGTTGTTAAAGTTGTAATATAATTGAACTTTGACGTTGTATAATGATACTATGACACTGTATAACAATGATTGAGAACTATTGTTTTCTTGTTGTTATAGCTACGGATTTCAACAACGATGATGCTAAACTTACAACCTTTGGGATCATTGGAGTACTTGGAAGTGACGAAGATTTCGAGTAATGCTGAAGATTAGACATGTGGAATAGGAGCTACAAAAGTTAATTTATTTATTTTTTGTATTCCATATGTATTAATAATTTTGTCACTAAAATTGACAAAGGGGGAGATTGTTAGAGCATTGCTCGGTCGAACTCGCATGCGTTGCTATCTCAAGCATGTTTGTCAATGTTAGTGATCAAAACTATAAGTCTTGATTACTAGCCTATATAGCTAAAGGTCTCGGACTAGGTTAGAAAGTGTAGTTGAGCTCAAGACTCCATGGCAATCATCATACAAGACGAAGGACTACTCAAGGAACCGGTGGATCTTCATCGACTAAAAGGTATGTGGAGACTTGAACTTATCTATCACTCAAAAGTCTATTTACTCTATCTCCTACTCTTGAGACAAAAGTCGTTTTGATATATAGACTTTGTTTATACACATTTCTATTTCGAGCCGAGTTTATCTCGCCTATCATTTCTCGAAATATGTGTTGGTAAGCTTTGCTTTAGCCAAATTCATCTTTACCTAGTGACGAATGTCATGTTATGTTTCAATCACTTTGAAAATTGCTCTAACGAAAAATGGTCTGTGAATAACGGCTATATAACGTCCTCTGAGAATGTTTCAATGATTGAAATGAGAGTTTAGATTATAAACCATTGGAGGATATAAGCATTGTTGTGGAAACACATATATGTATAAGTCCTTATTCCTTGAACCAAAGTTTGCGAACTTTGTTGATCAAGAGAAACGGAATGTGGCGTGAGCCAAGTCGCGAACTGGGAAGTTCTCGACCCGAGAATTTCTGCTGGAGTTTGTGAACTCCTTCCGTGAGCTTAAGTCCGCGAACCCAGTCCGCGAACTTGAGCAGGTTATATCTAAAATCGGTTGTTCTTGAACTCATGTTTATGTAAACTAAGGAATGCTTTTGCAAACTGTAGCTATAAAGTTCATGAACCGATTCGAGTGAATCAAACCGTTTTTGCTTCGATTGTGTCTTTTGTAGTTACATAAGATCTAAGCAATTGAACAACTCTCTAACTAGTTCATTTGAGTCATTTGAACTAGTTATGGTGAAGAAGAATATGGTGGAAATGAAGTAATCATATGACTCAACCATTGGTTAACTATTGTTGAACCCACAAATGTTAATTTTTTGGGAAACGGTTACATAAACCCAAAATGGACATTTCAGTTTGTGTGTACAGCGAAGTTTTCGATCCAACGGTTGAGAAATATAGCTTGAATCTAATCAGGTTTTCATCTAACGGTGAATATTGAATGCTTTGTTACCAAGCTAACATTGATTGCAAACCCTGATTGAAAGACTATATAAGGGAGAACTCTAGCAACTGGGAAACCTAATCCCCACACCTTACGTGTGATACTAGTTGCATAAGCTAGAGTCAATTCTCCTTTAACCTTGGGTTTCTTCTTCTAAAACCGGTTAACGACTTAAACTTCACTGGGATTGTGAAGCCAACCGATACTACTTTTCTTGTAGTTGTGTGATCTGATCTTGACAAACACTGATTTGAGGTTTAGCTATACCCCATTTGTACATGACTTGAGATGGGGCAAGTAACGGTTGATTTTGATTTAATTCCCTTTTTAAGCTTTTCAGTAGGTACTTTCATTAATGTATGACCTTCAAAAAACCTACTTACCTTTAGTGGGTCGCGGTTCGTGTACGTCCAGCCCATGAGTGGGATAAAAGAAGTTTGGAGTACGCGTACTCTTCTTCCTCCTCCCCAACAGTCCGCGTACGTGAACTATTCTAGGGTTCATGTTTTCTCTCCATTAAAGCTTGTTGAAGAACAATTGTGAAGAGATTCTTCAAGATAAAAATTCAAGTAAGTAATCTCTTGCCCACTCCCTTATTTCCTTCTAGAATCAAGAAGAATGTTAAGGGATCAAAAGGTTTTTCATACAACCTAGGATCTTCATCCTCATCAATTGATCTTCATGTTGGTCAGAATTCTATTAGGATTAGATCTGTGGATGAATCCTGTAGCAAAGTATTTGAAAAGATTTCTACTTCTGGGTTTATTTTAGAAAAGAAATTGGATTTGACAAGTGGGCATAAGGATGATTTAACTTGTTTTGAAAAATTCAAGCTTGGAAACATCTTTGACGGTCTTGGTGAAGGTTTTGACATTCTTGCTAGGATCTTCTATGCCAAAGTTTATGATGTTTTCCCTGAGGACATGGAATTCAAGACCATGGTTAATAGAGTAAGGATTCTAGTTAATAGAGAATTGATTTCGAAAATTACCGGAATTCCGTTGGGAGATTTTCGCCTTCCTAGACCAAGTGATGAACGACCTTCACAAAAAACTATTTCAAAAGAGCTGTGTGGAAAGAGTTTTTTTTTGCTAAATCCAGATTGTATTAATGAATAGCCAATATGTACAAAGAGTTCACAAGAAAAGAGGTCCTAAGACCCCAAAAACTTACAAACTATTTAAATCTGAAATAAGAAACATAAGGAAATTCTAAATGCCTAAGAAAATCCGGCCTGTCATCAAAACTTAACCCTTCACCATTTCTAAGATAACATCCCCTTTTTGCCATACAATCAGCTGCAAAATTTGCCTCACGAAAAGTATGAACAAAACGAATAGAATCATAACTTTATTAATTCTTCTCCACCTGTGTTAACAAACCAAGGAAGATTTGTACCCGTCAAGGCAGCAATCGCTCCCATTGAATCTGAACGCACAAGAACCTTTCTCATATTCCACTTCAAAGCCCATTCTAAACCAACAATAACACCATAAAGTTCAAGAAATTATTTGTAATTCCCAGCCCAATGCTCATAGCCCCACAAAGTTACAATCCGCATCACGCACCACAACACCAGCCCCTGCAACACCTGGGTTTCCTTTGGCCGCACCATCACAACATAATAAAATCTCATCCCTATTAGGAGGATGCCAAAAAACTTCAATTGGTCGACCTGATGACCTGCCTATGAGCCACACGGAAGTGGTTCAAAATTCCAAATCTGCTGAAGTATTACGCATGGAACTCTTCACCCTAACAGAATATTCATGAACCAAAAAGAAAACTCTCTTCTTGAAGAAGTGAATGTTAGCTGCCAAATTTTGAAAACAAGCTAAATTCCTAGTCTGCCACAACTCCGAGCGAATCACCAAGTTAGCAAGAAGCCATAAATCCTTAATAATACGACTCCTACCTTTTGCTGATTTATAGAGAGTCACAACATCATAATAAGGTCTTAAATTAAACAAACCTGAACACCACTGCCAGATTTGCAGCAAACGGACAACTCCAATAATGTGCTCCAAAGATTCCTCATCAGCATTATAAGTAACATTGTTGGCTAATTCAATTTTGAATCTACTCCTAATCTTGTCTTGAGTAGCACAAACCTCTCTACAAATCTTCCAATTCTGGGCAGCAAGTTTGGATGAATTTCTTCCTCCACAAAAGACCATACACCGCTGAAGTTGAATACTCCCTTCTAATGAGATTCTTAGCTGATGAAACAGAAAAACGTCCATTCATCTCTGGCATCCAAATTCTACATCCTTCCCTCCTTGCAACAAAGGCAAATCATCCAAGACTACCCCAGCACGCACAAATTCTGAGATGACACCCTGCAACTGCCAAGTATTATTATCAATAATATCACTAACCTTAACATTTCTGTCAGGTCAGTTTCATTAAGCAATCAGCAATGCTCTCATTCCCATACCAAACATCAAAATAAAGAGATGTAGCCCTCCCATCACCAATAAGAACCTTAGAATGCTTGTCCACAATAGAATGAATCAATTTAATGCCCGGCAAATTGAAGATTCACACCATAAAGTTTGATACCACCATTTCTAGTAGTAAACTTTGCCCACAAAAAACGAGCCCATTTCTTGTCTGAAGAACGAATACTCCACCACAGCTTCATGAGAGAGAGCTTTATTAATAACAACCATGCTGGTTATACCAAGACCACCTTCCTTCAGAGGACAACAAACTTTAGGATACCCAACAACAAATTTCCTAGTAACATCAGCATCACCAGACCAAAGAAAATTACGAATGGCTCTTTCCGCCTGTGAACAAACTTTCTAGGCCACTTGTACACCGCCATGTTGTGAATGGCATAGCTAGCTATCACTGAATTAATAAGAACAACTCTATCTTGAAAAGAAAGTAATCTTCCCTTCCAAACCGAAAGTTGATTCTTTATTTTCTCTATCACATTGCTATGTTGACGATATCGAACAACCCCAGGCATGATCTGAACTCCCAAATACCTGTCCGGAAAATTGGAAACTTCCATACCAAAATTAGTGATTGTTCCACAGCGACTCAAGAACCACCACCATAATAAACCTTACTCTTTTGACGACAAACAGATTGCCCAGAGGCACTTTGATATTTACCAAGCAAAGATAGAAGATTACGCAAACTCTTCATATTGCCTTTACAAAAAATCATAATGTCATCAGCAAAGAAAAGATGAGTGGGAGAAATACCTTTCTTTGAGAGCATTGGCGTCATCTTCTTTTCCACAAACAACTTGTGAGATTTCTACTCAGAACATCTTCAATAAGAACAAAAATAAGGGGAGATAAGGATCACCTTGCCTCAGACCTCTATTGATTGTGAAGAAACCCTCAGGACTTCCATTAAGAAGAATAGAAATCCTTGCTGAATTAAGGATTGACCAGATCCAAGAACACCATATGAGAGAAACCATATTTTCGAAAAACCTCTAAGACAAAGGACCAGCTAACCGTGTCAAAAGCTTGAGTAATATCTAGCTTCAACCCCAAATTACCATCCCTCCGCTTAGTTTTTAAATCATTGATCATCTCCGACGCCACACTAATGTTCTCATGATATTTCTCCCCTTCATAAACAACTTGCTCTTCTGAAACCAAATTATCAAGAACACTCCCCAGTCTTGTAGCTAAAATCTTAGTAAAAATCTTAAAGAAAAAATTACTAAGACCAATAGGCCTGAAGTTTCGAAGAGAATTGGCCCCTCTAAACTTGGCAAGTAAAATAATAAGACTAGAATTAGTACCTTGAGGAATCATCTGCCGACGCCAGCAATACGTGACAGCATTGAAAAGGTCTTGCTGAATCACATCCCAGCAATACCTATAGAAACAACCAGAGAAACCATCCGGCCCAGGGGCACTATCAGCGCCAAGATCAAAAACAGCATTCTTAATCTCTTCAATAGTAGGAATCTCATCCATTCTCTGACTATCTTCCACGGAAATAATGTTATGATCATATTGAAACAGAGCATCATCAATAGGCAACTCAGCACCATTAAATTTATCCTCAAAATAGGCCACGGTGTGGTCTTTAATTTGGTCACAATCAGTTATAACAACCCCATTATCATCCACCAACTCCGAAATCATGTTACTACTCCTTCTAGTCCTAATATTGGCATGAAAAAAAGAAGTATTACTAGCACCTTCCTGAAGCCATTTATTTCTTGACTTTTGCTTCAACATAGTAGCTTGTTGTGCACGAATTTCCTGAAGTGTAACTGAAGCCTCTTTGGCATAATTCAGCTTAGTTACATCCTCTGGATCCTCATCTGAAATTGTAAGCGCCACTTCCATAGTCAACTGCGCTTGCTTGAGCTTAGCATACACATTGCCAAAGACACGTAAATTCCACTCTTTCATGATAACCTTTAACCTTTTAAGTTTGGAAGGAAAAATAAAAGCAGTCGTACCAGTAATAGGGGCGTTCCAACTCTCACTCACAATGCGCATGAAGTCTGAATGAGAAAACCACATCTTTTGAACTCTAGAAGGAGCTCGTTTCGGTCTAGTATTAACAAAAGGAAATCCAATAAGAGTGGAATGGTCAGAAACTTCACGAGGAAGAGCTTTACACCTCCAATTCTCAAACTTAATAAGCCACGCCTCATTGATCAAAGCTCTATCTAGCTTACAAAGTATTCTACGAACACCAGATTGGCCATTAGCCCAAGTGAACTTAGAACCCAAAAAATCAGCTTCAAAAAGATCATTATCTTCCATCCAATCACTAAAATCATTGATGACTGAAGTACGTGGTTGTCTACCTCCTCTCTTCTCCTCATTGCGAAGAACACAATTAAAATCACCCATAACCAACCATGGAGTATTATTATCAACTGAAGAAAGTTGCTGCCATAAACTTCTTCCCGTGACACGTAAACAGCTAGCATGAACAAAGGAAATCAAAACCCCCTCTACTTCAATAGTAATAGCTTGCCTACTAGAATTCATAACTACAGGCGTAGCTATGCAGCTGGACCAAAAAATCCATATGTTTCCTTTAGACGAACCAACAGAATTATGAATAACTTCTTTCTTATAGCCATCCACATATAAAGTTTGCAAGAAATTTAAAGTACAATGTACCTTTGGCTCTGCAATACATAAAATATCCGGCTTGAAATCATGAAATAACTCACGCAACTTATTCTTAGCAGCATCACGTGCAATGCCATTTATGTTCCAATATAGAACACGCATTAAAAACCAGATTTGGAGGAGTTAGTATCAATCTGAGAAGTTGTACCAGAATTAATTCTTGGTAAACTTCCTTTTTCAGCACAAATTCTCAAATTGGAGTCCTGAAGAGACTCGGAATCAGAAGCATTCCTACCCTCAGTGGTATTCACTACCTTATGCATGGATTGCATGCGAACACGCCTAGCTTCTTGATCAGCCCTAAACTTTGCATCAGCTGAACTCTCGCCAATTCAACATAGACAGCTGTAAGCTGATCACAAAGAGGAGTAGGAGTTGCGGTCACAATCCTAACAGGTTTGGGAATCCTAGTTCCAACCAAACTTGTTATAGTTGATGGATTAGTTTCACCCACTTTTCCATTCTTAACTAAAACTGATTTTGAAGCCTGCGCTTGTTTAGTTCTCGCCAATTCAACATAGACAGATTCAAAATCAGCTTTGGCTTGTTCCATAACAACCTCCAACTGCTGAGCCTTCACCAGCTTAGCAGCAAACTCCACATCAGCTTCTTCACCAGCAATATTATCAACAACATCACGAACATCTACATTGACGTTGTGAGCTTTTTTCTTACCCTTCTTCTTACGCCTAGCCACTTGTCATTCCCCACCAGAAGGTTTAGGAATATTGCTCACGCCAGGTTGAGAATCATCAACGCTAACTTGTTTGTTTACCACAAGTTGTCGCTCAGTATTTTCCTTGTGTTGCTTTCTACATTCATGATCAGTATGCCCAATCAACTTGCACTTGGAACAATATTTTGGAACTTTTTGAATCTCAACAGATTGCCAAAAATCTAAACCCCCAACCGTAATATGAATAGCATCAGTAGCTGCTTCAGCAAAATTAATATCCACCAAAACTGATGCAAAGTGACCATATTCATGAGCAAGAGTACGTCTATCAACCACAATTGGAGTTCCTAATGATTTATCCAAGGACAATAGCGTTTTTTCTGTCCAGAATTCTAATGGAAGCCCTGGAAAAGAAACCCACACGGAAGCATGAGATGATCTTTGTTTTTCAGCATCAAAACCAGGAAACCATTCAGTTAGGGTTAGCTTTTGATGCCTAAAAAACCAAGCTTCAGCATTCAAAAGCTTGTCTTTTGCTGTTTGGGATTGTAACTTGATGGTGAAGAAACCTCTACTCATAGGAATTAGCTGAACCGCACCTTGACCTAGCTGCCATTGATGTTCCAAATCATCCTTCACCTCTTGGAAAGTAATTCCTTTGAAATCTAAACATCCAATAAGACTGAATTTCCAAATATCACAACCTTCCAAATAGAAAGATTCAGGTAAAACAATCGCTGGTTTGCCTTCTTTTAACGTTGGCAATGGTAAAGAACTGAGATCAATAGATGTTGTTGGAAGCTGTTGCTTCCCCTTCACCTGATCAGCATAAGTACGAGACCTAACATGAGACGCATGAGAAGCATCTCCCATCTCAAATCACCCGTTTTTTTTTTTTTTTTTTTTTTTTTTTTTTTTTTTTTTTTTTTTTTTTTTTTTTTTTTTTTTTTTTTTTTTTGCTAAGTCCAGACTCAAATCACCCGTAGATGATTGAGGAGAACCAAAAAAAATTGAAAAGTTTGAAAACCCTAAACCCTAAGGAAAAATCGCCTCAGAGCCAAGAGAGAGAAATCAAGATGCTGTGTGGAAAGAGTGTTGTGTGGAATGGAGGAAAATTTCCTACTAATCAACTAGATTTTCTTTTAAGCTCTTTTGGAAAATTGGGTATTTCTAACCTTTTTCCTTCCACGTTTGAGAACTCTCGTTGGAGTCGTGAGTTTGTGGAATTGGTCTATTACCTTGTGATGGAAACCAAAGGGCTTGACATTTGTTGTTTCATTATTTTTCAAATGTTAGACATGACTTCCATTGACAAGAAGTTAGGCTATCCATGCTTGATTGAGCGAATTTGTCGCAACTTCTCCATTGAACCCATTGGGAACTCCATTGGAACCCCCCAAGCTTGTTCGGCCGTGTACTTTCAATCGAATGAAGGAATATGCTTGTAAGAGGCAAAGGTGTGACACAACTAATGGCTCGAGTGATTCTTCTACGAAGCTTCTTCGCCAAATTTACAAATATGTTTGTAAATTGAATACCAAAGTAAGTTGTGTTCAAGAACAATTACTTGTGATTGCTACCACGTATCCCGATATTAAAGAAGACATGGACAAAGTTCGTTCCTCCTTCGTAATCTCCGAAGATGAAGATGATGAGTAGCCTCTTGTGCTTCTTTACATTGGTGATTAGATTATTTTTGCCTAGAAAGTATTCTTATGAGAATTTATCTCTTATGTCTTAGGAAGAATAACTAGAGTTTGGAATAGCCATTATTGTGAGTACACATAGCTATGCCCATCGTTTTGTTTTCATCTTTATTTTTTAGGTTTATTTATTTAAATTCTAAAAATTGATTTGCAAGATGATGATTGCAGTATTAATATTTATGGTTTTATATATTGCAATATGTTATGGGATATGTGTGTTTGCGTCCGTGAACTATTACTGTCCCATATGATGTCAAAAGTCATCTCTTTTATACGTCGATATGCAAGTATTGATACAAGATCGATGAACTTTTGACAAAAAAAAGTTAAGCCTGTTATGTCAATTATTGATGGAAGATAGGTTAAAATCTTTTGTTTACAAGGATTATGTCTATTGTGCAAATAATGATGAAAATAGAATGAATCCTTGTATATGCCGCAGTATTGATCATTCCATGATCCACATCTTATGTGTATACTGTAATGCTCCATAAGTTTTTCTTGTGTTGAGCATAATACGATTGAGTTAATCATTTCTTTTATGGTGAACTTAGTCGTAGCTCGGTAAGTTCTCTTATGTCGAGCATTTCCAACTAGATTAATCATAGATTCGTTTGTGGTTATTTTGGTTGTGTATTCCGATTAAATTAATCATGGGTTCTCTTGTGGTTAGTTTAATTGAGTTTTTTGGATGTAGAAAATCATTCCTTATGGTTTTTAGTGTCCAATAAAATCCTTCTTTTCTTGTAAAAGTAAGGTCGCTCTTCTTGTTCTCTTGGGAATGACATCAAATGGGGGAGAGTTCTTTTGAACTTGCGCTTAATTTTCATATCTTTGTGGGGAGTGTGGCTGTGGAATAATTTAGGGGTTATCTTGTATCTTTATAAACTCCTTGATGAATGCATTTAGCCTCGACTTCATGAATGCATCTAAACAAGTTGATATGTACTTTTCTTTGGTCACGAAGCGTCTTCGTGGAAATTTCATTAGGATCCCGTTTTCGTACCTTTGCCAAATTTGTTGACAAAAAATGGGAGAATTAATGTGTATTTCACACTACAAATACATATGATTTACGTGCTTTACGGGTCATTATGTAAGGGGGAGTGGTTTTCATGTTGAGACGAAAGTATTGACTAAGGGGGAGTGATACATATCACCATAGTATTGTTGTCGAAGTTGTGATATGAGAACTTTGATGTTGTGTAATAATACTATATGACATTGTATAACAATGATCGAGAGCTTTTGTTTTCTCATTGTTATGGCTACGGAACTTCAACAACTATGATGCTGAATTGAACATCTATGGAATCATGGTAGTACTTGGAAAAGACGAACTTTTCATGTAACGTTGAAGCACCAAAGAGATCAAGCATGTGGACGAGAAGCTACAACGTTTATTTATTTTGTAATCCATACGTATTGATAGTTTTGTCATTGTTAGAGCATTGCTCGGTCGAACTCGCATGCGTTGCTATCTCAAGCATGTTTGTCAATATTAGTGATAAAAACTATATGTATTGATTTCTAGCATACTTATGACTAAGTCTCGGTCTAGGATAGTTAGGAATAGTTGAGCTCCAGACTCCATGGCGATTATCTTGCAAAGACGAAGAACTACTCAAGATACCAATGGAACTTCATTCGACCAAAAGGTATGTGGAGACTTGAACTCATCTTGTCACTCAAAAGTCTATCCACTCTTGAGACAAAAGTCGTATGAGTATGATAGTTTTCATACATACACATTTGTTATTTCGAGCCGAGTGTACTCGCCTATCTTTTTCTCGAAATACGTGTTGGTAAGCTTTTGCTTTAAACATTTTCATCTTTACCCGTGATGAAAGTCATGATGACGTTTCAATCTTGAAAATAACTTTGATGACGATAGTCGATTCTTTATGTCTAACGACTGTTATAACATTATAGAAGAATGTTTCAATGATTGAAATGTAGAGTTGAGAATATGTAACCACCTATGGATGTAAGCACATAGTGTGTTCGCACATTAGTGTATAAATCCATGTGCCAGAAACCAAGTGCGTGCATATGTGTGCATGCAGTATTGGTGAAGGAGACAGGTTGGGTACGCGTACTAGCGGAAATTCACGTCCGTGAAATTCTGCTCAGTTTGAAGTTTACAAACTCAAAAACCAGTCACCTTAGGTACACATACTGGCGGAACTTTTTCACCCGAAAAAGTCTGCTGAGTTTGGAAACTATAACCAACTCAAAATCCGGTAGCTAAGGTACGCATACCCGTACGCGTACCCAAGCTAGTTATTTCTCAAATCGGTAGTTCATGGACTTAAAACAATAAATTATAAGGAATAAAATCTTTGCAAACCATGGGTATATTGTTCATGAATTGATTCAAATGAATCAAAGCGATTTTGTTTTAGTTGTGTCTATGTATAAAGACCTAAGCAATTGAAAAACTCTTGAACTAGTTCTTACGAGTCATTTGAACTAGTTATGAGAAAGATTAATACGGTTAATATGAAAGCACTCATATGGCTAACCATTGGTCAACCATTTGTGAACCAACCGATGTACACGTTTAGGTATGGTTAATCAAGCCTAAATGAATACATTTCATTTGTGTGTGACAAGCTAAGTTTCGAGCTAACGGTTGAAAGATATTAGCTTGGATAAATCAGGTTTTTCATCTAACGGTAATTATTGAATGCTTTGTTACCAAGGTAACATAGATTGCAGAACCTGATTTGAAAACTATATAAGGAGACGTCTAGCAACTGTGCAAAACTAATCCCCACACCTCCTGTGTGATACTAGTTGGTTTGCTATACTCGATTCTCCTTTAATCGTAGGTTTCTTCTCGAGACCCTGTCGATTAACGACTGGAAGAATTCATTGGGATTGTGAAGCCAGACGAAACTACTTCTCTTGTAGTTGAGCGATCTGATCTTGCCATTTTTTATCGTACGAGTTCAATTGAATAATTGACTTGAGATTGTATCTCCGATATGGCAAGATAAAAAGAAATCACAAACATCTCCGTCTCATCGTTTGTGATTCCGCAATATCTAGTTTCGCTACCATACGATTTAGATTATTGTGAGGTGATTGATAATACTAGGCTGTTCTTCGGGAATAGAAGACCGATTTATCAATTAGTTCTTGTTCACCTTGATTTCTATCAAAAGACATAACAAAACTTTTAGGTTTATCTGTGAGAGACAGATTTATCTATCCTTGTAGACTTTTCTGTTTGATACAGATTTGTTTGCTAAATTCTTCGACTTTGGGTCGTAGCAACTCTTTGTTGCAGGTGAGATCAGCTAAGGGAATCAAGTGCGTAGTATCCTGCTGGGATCAGAGATATAAGGAGCGCAACTGTACCTTGAATCAGTGAGAGATTGATTAGGTTTCAACTACAGTCCAGACAGAAGTTAGTTTGTAGTAGGCTAGTGTCTGTAGCGGCTTAATACAGTGTGGTGTTCAATCTGGACTAGGTCCCGGGGTTTTTCTGCATTTGCGGTTTCCTCGTGTATGTGTTATTTCTATTCTGCATTATATTTTGCTATATAATTGAAATATCACAGGTTGTGCGTTTGTATCGATCAATTGTGAATCCAACCTTTGATTGTTGATTGGAAATTGATTGATCCTTGGATATTGGTCTTTGGTACTATCCAAGTTTATTATCCTTGTATTTGATAAAGACTCGCGGATTTCAATTTGCTTGAGTAAAATCAAATCAATAGAGAGATATTAACTCCTCGATATACTTGTCCCTAGATTGAGTCTGACTATCTAGTTGATTCTCTAGAAAGTATATTGGAGTTAGTCCATACAGATTGCTAATCGAAATATTGGGTGTGGTTTTTATACCCCCGCTTTCTCATAGATAAACTCATCTTTAACAGAAAAAGTTTTAAAAATGTATTGTAACAATAATTAATATGTTCTAAGGTAGTACGTCTAGTAAAAATTGCATTTCTATACGTTGATTCAAGAATATATGAAGGAAGTCAAATTTCACTATAGAAGAAGGACGAAAGACCAAGCAGTTATAATCCAAATCCTTACAAATTTCATCTATCTTGAATCAAATAGAAAGACAAAGCCAATACAAAAATAAAAAGTTCATAAAAATGTTAGATTTTTTATACGTTAAGTCAAAAAAGTCTACACTCTTCGTTTTAAGTCGGAAGTTGATTTCTGAGACTAAATTGTAAACTAGATAAACTCATCTTTAACAGAAAAAGTTTGAAAAATGTATTGTAATCACAATTAATATGTTCTAAGGCAGTACGTCTAGTAAAAATTGCATTTCTATGTACGTTGATTCAAGAAAATATGAAGGAAGTCAAATTTCACAATAGAAGAAGGATGAAAGACCAAGAAGAACTAATCCAAATCCTAACAAATTTCATCTATCTTGAATCAAATAGAAAGACAAAGCCAACACAAAAAGAAAGAGTTCATAAAAATGTTGATTTTTATATACGTTAACTCAGAAAAGTCTACACCCTTCGTTATAAGTCTGAAATTGATTTCTGAAACTAAATTGAAAACTGGATAAAGTCATCTTTAACATAAAAAGTTTGAAAAATGTATTGTAATCACAATTAATATGTTCTAAGGCAGTACGTCTAGTAAAAATTGCATTTCTATGTACGTTGATTCAAGAATATATGAAGGATGTCAAATTTCACTATAGAAGAAGGACGAAAGACCAAGTTGAACTAATCCAAATCTTATCAAATTTCATCTATCTTGAATCAAATAGAAAGACAAAACCAACACAAAAAGAAAGAGTTCATAAGAATATTGAATTTTATATAAGTTAACTCAAAAAAATCTACACACTTCGTTATAAGTCTGAAATTGATTTCTGAAACTAAATTGTAAACTAGATAAACTCATCTTTAACAGAAAAATTTTGAATTTTTTTTTTTGCTAGGTCAAAATGGTTTATTAAAGCAAAAAAATGTAATTACAAGAATTACAAAATGGGAGGCTCAAGGCCTCCCTACCCCCATAAACCAAAGGGGAAAAAATTTTTTAAAACACTTAAAAACAACATAAAGAAGAAAACTAGGTAAATTAGAAACGTTTTCGCCCCTTATTTCCAAATCTAAAATTCTTCTTCTTGGGAATGAGACCAGTAATAATTTGAGTCAAATCATAGTCACCATAAGTCTCTTTGTAATCATCTTCATAATCAGCATAAGTTTCAGCATACTCACAATCCTCTTCATTTTCATCTGAAGCATAATTACCACCCGGAACAAGCTTAATAGGAGATTGAGCTTTCTTCTTAGTTAACATTCTATCTTGTTCCTCTTTTTTTTCCTTGAAATAGTCTTGTCTATAAACTGGATCTCTAATGAATTTAGCACGCACTTCATAAATCTATCTGAAATAGTCTCGAAAAATGTATTGTAATCATAAATAATATGTTCTAAGGCATTAAGTCTAGTGAAAATTGCATTTCTATGTACGTTGATTCAAGAAAATATGAAGGAAGTCAAATTTCACAATATAAGAAGGATGAAAGACCAACCATAACTAATCCAAATTCTAACAAATTTCATCTATTTGAATCAAATTTAAAGACAAAGCCAATACAAAAATAAAGAGTTCATAAAAATGTCGAATTTTTTATACGTTAACTCAAAATAGTCTACACTCTTCGTTATAAGACGGAAGTTGATTTCTGAGAATAAATGGTAAACTAGATTAACTCATCTTTAACAGAAAAAATTTGAAAAATGTATTGTAATCACAATTAATATGTTCTAAGGCAGTACATCTAGTAAAATTGCATTTCTATGTACGTTGATTCAAGAATATATGAAGGAAATCAAATTTCACAATAGAAGAAGGACGAAAGACCAAGAAGAACTAATCCAAATCCTAACAAATTTCTCTATCTTGAATCAAATAGAAAGACAAAGCCAACACAATAAGAAAGTGTTCATAAAAATGTTAAATTTTATATATGTTAACTCAAAAAGTCTACCTACTTCGTTATACGTCTGAAATTGATTTCTGAGACTAAATTGTAAAACTCATCTTTAACATAAAAAGTTTGAAATGTATTGTAATACAAATAATATGTTCTAAGGAATTCCGTCTAGTAAAATTGCATTTCTATGTACGTTGATTCAAGAAAATATGAAGGAAGTCAAATTTCACAATAGAAGAAGGATGAAAGACCAAGAAGAACTAATCCAAATCCTAACAAATTTCATCTATGTTGAATCAAATAGAAAGACAAAGCCAACACAAAAAGAAAGAGTTCATAAAAATATTGAATTTTATATACGTTAACTCAAAAAAGTCTACACACTTCTTTATACGTCTGAAATTGATTTCTGAAACTTAATTGTAAACGAGATAAACTCATCTTTAAGAGAAAAAGTTTGAAAAATGTATTGTAATCACAAATAATATGTTCTAAGGCATTAAGTCTAGTAAAAATTGTATTTCTATGTACGTTGATTCAAGAAAATATGAAGGAAGTCAAATTTCACAGTATAAGAAGGATGAAAGACCAGCCAGAACTAATCCAAATTCTAAAAAATTTCATCTATTTGAATCAAATTGAAAGACAAATCCAATACAAAAATAAAGAGTTCATAAAAATGTTGAATTTTTTATACGTTAACTCAAAAAAGTCTACACTCTTCGTTATAAGTCGGAAGTTGATTTCTGAGACTAAATTGTAAACTAGATAAACTCATCTTTAACAGAAATTTTTTGAAAAATGTAGTGTAATCACAATTAATATGTTCTAAGGCAGCTAGTAAAAATTGCATTTCTATGTACGTTGATTCAAAAATATATGAAGGAAGTCAAATTTCACTATAGAAGAAGGACGAAAGACCAAGCAGAACTAATCCAAATCCTAACAGATTTCATCTATCTTGAATCAAATAGAAAGACAAAGCCAACACAAAAAGAAAGTGTTCATAAAAATGTTGAATTTTATATACGTTAACTCAAAAAAGTCTACAAACTTCGGTATAAGTCGGAAATTGATTTCTAAGACTAAATTGTAAACTAGATATAAACTCATCGTTAACAGAAAAAGTTAGAAAAATGTATTGTAATTACAATTAATATGCAATACGTCTAGTAAAAATTGCATTTCTATGTACGTTGATTCAAGAAAATATGAAGGAAGACAAATTTCACAATAGAAGAAGGATGAAAGACCAAGAAGAACTAATCCAAATCCTAACAAATTCCATCTATCTTGAAACAAATAGAAAGACAAAGCCAACACAAAAAGAAAGAGTTCATAAAAATGTTGACTTTTATATACGTTAACTCCAAAAAGTCTATACACTTCGTTATACATCTGAAATTGATTTCTGAGACTAAATTGTAAACTAGACAAACTCATCTTTAACAGAAAAATTTTGAAAAATGTATTGTAATCACAAATAATATTTTCTAAGGCATTACGTCTAGTAAAAATTGCATTTTTATGTACGTTGATTCAAGAAAATATGAAGGAAGTCAAATTTCACAATAGAAGAAGGCTAAAAGCCCAGGCAGAACTAATCCGAATTCCAACAAATTTCATCTATTTGAATCAAATGGAAAGACAAAGCCAATACAAAAATAAAAAGTTTATAAAAATGTTAGATTTTTTATACGCTAAGTCAAAAAAGTCTACACTCTTCGTTATAAGTCGGAAGTTGATTTCTGAGACTAAATTGTAAACTAGATAAACTCATGTTTAACAGAAAAAGTTTGAAAAATGTATTGTAATCACAATTAATATGTTCTAAGGCAGTACGTCTAGTAAAAATTGCATTTCTATGTACGTTGATTCAAGAATATATGAAGGAAGTCAAATTTCAAAATAAAATAAGGATGAAAGACCAAGCAGAACTAATCCAAATCCTAACAAATTTCATTTATATTGAATAAAATAGAAAGACAAAGCTAACACAAAAAGAAAGAGTTCATAAAATGTTGAATTTTATATACGTTAACTCAAAAAAGTCTACAAACTTCGGTATAAGTCGGAAATTGATTTCTGAGACTAAATTGTAAACTAAACAAATTCATCTTTAAGAGAAAAAGTTTGAAAAATGTATTGTAATTGCAATTAATATGTTCTAAGGCAATACGTCTAGTAAAAATTGCATTTCTATGTATGTTTATTCAAGAAAATATGAAGGAAGTCAAAGAAGTCAATGCATTGTTAGACCCCATGGGGCCCATACTATGACTTCACAAATAACACAATGCATTTCTATGTACGTTAGATCCCACCCCACAACTATTTGGATTTTCTAACACAATGCCCATACTATGACTTCACAAATAACACAATGCATTTCTCTTTGACATAGAAAATATGATAGTGTTATTTGTGAAGTCAATGCATTGTTAGACCCCACCCCACAACTAGACACTAGTAAATGGAAGCCTAAAATTGAACCTCTTGTACTGTCCGAGTCTCAACTAGTTCCATCAGTCGAGAAAGCTCCGACCTTTACTCTTAAGCCATTGCCTAACATCTAAAATATGTTTACTTGGGCCCTGAAAACACTTTACCTGTTATTATTGCTTCTAATCTCACACTAGAAGGAAAGTAGGTTGGTAGATGTCCTTAGAGAACATAGAACGACTATCGGTTGGTCCATAACAGATTTGAAAGGTATTAGTCATAGTGATTGTATGCATCATACCTACTTAGAAGAGAATTCTAAAACGTCTAGAGAAATGCAACATATGCTAAATGCTAACATGAAAGAGGTTGTAAGAGAGGAAATTCTGAAACTATTGGATGCATGTATCATTTACCCGATATCCGATAGTACTTGGGTCAGCTCTGTTCAAGTTATACCCAAGAAATCAGGAATTATTGTAGTCAAGAATGATTGTAATGAATTGATTTCCAATCGGCAGACCACCGGGTGGCGTATATACATTGACTATAGGATATTGAAAAAGGTCACAAGGAAAGATCATTTTCCTCTGCCATTCATCGACCAAATGCTTGAGAGGTTAGCCGACCGTAGTTACTATTGTTTCTTAGATGGTTACTCCGGTTATAACCAAATCCCTATTGCCCCTGAAGACCAAGAAAAGACCACTTTAACCTGTCCATTTGGGACATTTGCATATAGACGCATGTCTTTTAGGTTATGTAATGCACCCGCCACTTTTCAGCGTTGTATATTAAGCATATTTTCGGACATGGTAGAAAGGTTTATTGAAGTTGGCATGGATGATTTTTATGTGTTTGGTTCTTCTTTCGATGAATGTCTGCATCATCTCACTCTTGTCTTAGTGAGGTGCAAGGAGAAAAATCTTGTGTTGAATTGGGAGAAATGTAATTTCATGGTTCAATCTGGAATTGTGTTAGGTCACATTGTTTCTTCCAAGGGTATAAAAGTGGACAAGGCGAAGGTTGATTTAATTTATAAGTTGAAACCTCCACGTATAGTTACGAAAGTTAGATCATTCCTAGGTCATGCAGGTTTTTATTGTCTTTTTATTAAAGATTTGAGTAAGATCTCATGTCCTTTATGTAATCTTCTTGGTAAGGACGTTTCTTTTGTCTTTGATGAAACTTGTGTTGCAGCGTTTGAGAAGCTGAAATTATTGTTAACTTCTGCCCCTATTATACAACCGCCTAATTGGAATGTTCTATTTGAATTTATGTGTGATGCATCTAATTTTGCAGTTGGAGCTGTTTTAGGACAGCGTAAGGATAAAGCACATCATGTTATTTACTATGCTAGTAAGACATTGAATGATGCACGATTGAATTACACCACAACAGAAAAAGAAATCTTATCGATTGTGTTTTCCTTAGAAAAATTCAGACCTTATCTCTTAGGGTCTAAGATCATTATATTCTCTGATCATGCTGCATTAAAATACCTTCTTTCCAAGAAGGATGCTAAATGTAGGTTGGTTAAATGGATATTATTGCTGCAAGAATTTAACTTTGATTTTCAGTACAAGAAAGGTTCCGAAAATGTAGTGGCAGATAACCTTTCTAGAATCATTTCAGAGTCTTCTAATGATGATTTGCCTTTGCATGAATCATTTCCCGATAAACAATTGTTTGTTGTTTCGCAATTACCTTGGTTTGCTGATATTGTTAATTATCTTGCTATTGTTCAAATTTCTGAGCATTGGTCGAAACAAGATAGAACTAAATTTTTAGTTGAGGTTAAGCATTTTTTTTGGGATGATTCATATTTGTTTAAATATTGCCCTGATCAGATTATTCGCAGATGTGTGCCTAATGATGAAATTATGAGTGTTATCACTTTTTGCCATCTTATGCTTGTGGTGGCCATTTTAGTTCAAGAAAACTGCTGCCAAAATTCTGCAATGTGGATTTTATTGGCCTACTTTGTTTCATGATACTCATGAGTTTTGTCGAAGTTGTGACAGGTGCCAAAAGATGGGAAGGATTAATCGGCGCAACATGATGCTGCTAAACTCCATATTGATAGTGGAAATATTTGACGTATGGGGAACAGACTTCATGGGACCTTTCCCTTCTTCAAACAAGTAATGTATACATCTTGTTAGCGGTTGATTATATGTCTAAATGGGTAGAGGCTATACGTACCAAGACGAATGATCGCAATGTTGTGATCAAGTTCGTTAGAGAATATATTTTTTCTCGATTTGGTACCCCTAGAGCCATTATTAGTGATGGAGGGTCATATTTTTAAATGTTCCTTTAAAACTCTTCTAAGTAAGTACTCCATTACTCATAAAGTCTCTACACCATATCACCCCCAGACTTGTGGTCAAGTCGAAGTTTCTAACCACAAATTAAGCAAATATCCAAATCGTAAAGATTGGTCTGCACAATTATTGGATGCACTTTGGGCTTACCGAACTGCTTATAAGACACCCATTGGTATGCCTCCGTATCGACTTGTCTATGGGAAGGCATGTCTACCGGTTGAGTTAGAACATAAGGCCTATTGGGCCATTAAGACTTTTAATGTTGATTTGTCTACAACTGGGAATCACCATAAGCTTCAACTCAATGAATTGGAAAAGATTAGGAAAGATGCATATGAAAATGCAATGCTTTACAAAAAGAAAACCAAAGTGTTTCATGATAAGTCGATTAGTCGTAAGTCATTTGAACCTGGGAAGAAAGTTATCTTGTATAATTCTAGGTTGCATTTATTTTCGGGCAAGTTGAGATCACGTTGGACAGGCCCATACTATGTCAAAGAAGTTTTCCCTCATGGGGCTGTCGAGCTTGAGAATAAAGAGTGTGGTAATGTGTTTAAGGTTAATGCAAAACGAGTGAAACCATTTTTAGAGTTCATCAATACCGAGGTGGAAACTTTCCTCCTCGAAGATCCGTCTATCAAGACTAGAACTATTTGTATTCTTGTTGTTGTATATTAGAAGATTTCTGTTCCTTTTTATGTTTTTTTTTTTGCAGGGATACAAAAGATTATGCTTAATGGGAGTCAACCTATTAAAGCACTGCTCGGTCGAACTCGCAAGCATTGTTATCTCAAGCTTGTTTGTCAAGTTTAGTTGCCAAAACTATAAGTCTTGATTTCTAGTCTACTTATAGCTAAGTCTCGGACTAGGATAGAAAGTGTAGTTGAGCTCTAGACTCCATGGAGTTCATCATGCAAAGACGATGAACTACTCAAGGAACTGGTGGATCTTCATCGACAAAAAGGTATTTGGAGACTTGAACTTATCTATCACTCAAAAGTCTATCTACTTATCTCCTATCTTGAGACAAAAGTCGTATTGCTATATAGACTTCGATTATACACATTTGTTATTTCGAGCCGAGTTTATCTCGCATATCTATTTCTCGAATTATGTGTTGGTAAGCTTTCGCTTTGGCCAAGTTCGTCTTTACTCATGACGAAAGTCATGTTGTTTGTTTCAATCTCTTGAAAATCGCTTTGATGAAAAAGTGTGTGAACAACCAATATATAACATCCTCTAAGCATGTTTCAATGATTGAAATGAGAGTTTAGAATATATAACCATGTTTGGATATAAACATTGTATGTGCATTCATACTTGTGTAAGTCCAAAATTCTTGGACCAAAGTATGTATACTTTGCTGGTTCAGGATGACCGAAACTAAGTCCGCGTACCCGTACGCGTACTGCCGGAAGTTCACATCCCGTGAATTTTTGCTGGAGTTTGTGAACTGAAAACAAGCTCAGTCCGGGTACTTAAGTATGTGTACCCGTATGCGTACTTAAGTGGGTTATTTTCTAAAGACGGTTTATTCATGAACTAAGACATATAAACTAAGGAATGCAATATTTGCAAACCGTGGCTATAATGTTAATGAATCGATTCGAGTGAATCAAAATCTTTTTTGCTTCGATTGTGTCTTGTATACATCTATGAGATCTAATCAATTGAACAACTCTCTAAACTAGTTCATTTGAGTCATTTGAACTAGTTATGGTGAAGATGAATAAGGTTGATATGAAAGTGCTCATATGGATAACCATTGGTTAACTATTGTTGAACCAACTAGGTGTACACGTTTAGGTACGGTCACACAAACCTAAGTGAACGTTCATTTTATTTGTGTATAACAAGCTAAGTTCGATCTAACGGTTGAAAGATATTAGCTTGAATCTAATCAGGTTTTCATCTAACGGTGAATATTGAATGCTTTGTTACCTATGTAACTTAGATTGCAAACCCTGATTTGAAATCTATATAAAGGAGAACTTTAGCAACTGGAAACCTAATCCCCACACCTCTTGTGTGATACTAGTTGTATAAGCTAGAGTCGATTCTCCTTTAACCTTAGGTTTCTATCGAGACCCTGTAGGTTAACGACTTGAAGACTTCGTTGGGAATTTGTTAGGATTTGTATTAGTTTGCATGGTCTTTCATCCTTCTTCTATTGTGAAATTTGCCTAGCTTCATATTTTCTTGAATCAACGTACATGAAAATTCAATTTTTACTAGACGTAATGCCTTAGAACATATTATTTGTGATTACAATACATTTTTCAAACTTTTTCTGTTAAAGATGAGTTTATCTAGTTTACAATATAATTTCAGAAATCAATTTCAGACTTATACCAATGTGTGTACACTATTTTGAGTTAACGTATAAAAAAGTCAACATTTTTATGAACTCTTTATTTTTGTGTTGGCTTTGTCTTTCTATTTGATTCAAGATAGGTGAAATTTATTAGGAATTAGAGTAATTCTGCTTGGTCTTTCATCCTTCTTTTCAAGCTTTTTCTGTTAAAGATGAGTTTATCTAGTTTTTTTGATTAGTTTCAGAAATGAATTTCCGACTTATAACGAAGTGTGTAGACTTTTTTGAGTTAACGTATATAAAATTTACCATTTTAATGAACTCATTCTTTTTGTGTTGGCTTTGTCTTTCTATTTCATTCAAGATAGATGAAATTTGTTAGGATTTGTATTAGTTTGCATGGTCTTTCATCCTTCTTCTATTGTGAAATTTGCCTAGCTTCATATTTTCTTGAATCAACGTACATGAAAATGCAATTTTTACTAGACGTAATGCCTTAGAACATATTATTTGTGATTACAATACATTTTTCAAACTTTTTCTGTTAAAGATGAGTTTATCTAGTTTACAATTTAATTTCAGAAATCAATTTCAGACTTATACCAATGTGTGTACACTATTTTGAGTTAACGTATAAAAAAGTCAACATTTTTATGAACTCTTTATTTTTGTGTTGGCTTTGTCTTTCTATTTGATTCAAGATAGGTGAAATTTATTAGGAATTAGAGTATTTCTGCTTGGTCTTTCATCCTTCTTTTCAAGCTTTTTCTGTTAAAGATAAGTTTATCTAGTTTTTTTGTTTAGTTTCAGAAATGAATTTCCGACTTATAACGAAGTGTGTAGACTTTTTTGAGTTAACGTATATAAAATTTAACATTTTAATGAACTCTTTCTTTTTGTGTTGGCTTTGTCTTTCTATTTCATTCAAGATAGATGAAATTTGTTAGGATTTGTATTAGTTTGCATGGTCTTTCATCCTTCTTCTATTGTGAAATTTGCCTACCTTCATATTTTCTTGAATCAACGTACATGAAAATGCAATTTTTACTAGACGTAATGCCTTAGAACATATTATTTGTGATTACAATACATTTTTCAAACTTTTTCTGTTAAAGATGAGTTTATCTAGTTTACAATTTAATTTCAGAAATCAATTTCAGACTTATACCAATGTGTGTACACTTTTTTGAGTTAACGTATAAAAAAGTCAACATTTTTATGAACTCTTTATTTTTGTGTTGGCTTTGTCTTTCTATTTGATTCAAGATAGGTGAAATTTATTAGGAATTAGAGTAATTCTGCTTGGTCTTTAATCCTTCTTTTCAAGCTTTTTCTGTTAAAGATGAGTTTATCTAGTTTACAGATTAATCTTAGAAATGAATTTACGACTTATAACGAAGTGTGTAGACTTTTTTGAGTTAACGTATATAAAATTTAACATTTTTATGAACTCTTTTTTTTTTGTTGGCTTTGTCTTTCTATTTTATTCATGAAATATGAAATTTGTTAGGATTTGGATTAGTTTGCATGGTCTTTCATCCTTCTTGTATTGTGAAATTTGCCTACCTTCATATTTTCTTGAATAAATGTATATAGAAATGCAATTTTTACTAGGCGTAATACCTTAGAACATATTATTTGTGATTACAATACATTTTCAAACTTTTTCTGTTAAAGATGAGTTTATCTAGTTTACAATTTAGTTTCAGAAATCAATTTCAGACTTATAACAATGTGTGTACACTTTTTTGAGTTAACGTATAAAAAAATTCAACATTTTTATGAACTCTTTATTTTTGTGTTGGCTTTGTCTTTCTATTTGATTCAAGATAGGTGAAATTTGTTAGGAATTAGATTGATTCTGCTTGGTCTTTCATCCTTCTTTTCAAACTTTTTCTGTTAAAGAGGAGTTTATCTAGTTTATAGATTAGTCTCAGAAATGAATTTTCGACTTATAACGAAGTGTGTAGACTTTTTTGAGTTAATGTATATAAAATTTAACATTTTTATGAACTATTTCCTTTTGTGTTGGCTTTCTCTTTCTATTTGATTCAAGATAGATGAAATTTGTTAAGATTTGTATTAGTTTGCATGGTCTTTCATCCTTCTTCTATTGTGAAATTTGCCTACCTTCATATTTTCTTGAATCAACGTACATGAAAATGCAATTTTTACTAGACGTAATGCCTTAGAACATATTATTTGTGATTACAATACATTTTTCAAACTTTTTCTGTTAAAGATGAGTTTATCTAGTTTACAATTTAATTTCAGAAATCAATTTCAGACTTATACCAATGTGTGTACACTTTTTTGAGTTAACGTATAAAAAAGTCAACATTTTTATGAACTCTTTATTTTTGTGTTGGCTTTGTCTTTCTATTTGATTCAAGATAGGTGAAATTTATTAGGAATTAGAGTAATTCTGCTTGGTCTTTAATCCTTCTTTTCAAGCTTTTTCTGTTAAAGATGAGTTTATCTAGTTTACAGATTAATCTTAGAAATGAATTTACGACTTATAACGAAGTGTGTAGACTTTTTTGAGTTAACGTATATAAAATTTAACATTTTTATGAACTCTTTTTTTTGTTGTTGGCTTTGTCTTTCTATTTTATTCATGAAATATGAAATTTGTTAGGATTTGGATTAGTTTGCATGGTCTTTCATCCTTCTTGTATTGTGAAATTTTCCTACCTTCATATTTTCTTGAATAAATGTACATAGAAATGCAATTTTTACTAGACGTAATACCTTAGAACATATTATTTGTGATTACAATACATTTTCAAACTTTTTCTGTTAAAGATGAGTTTATCTAGTTTACAATTTAGTTTCAGAAATCAATTTCAGACTTATAACAATGTGTGTACACTTTTTTGAGTTAACGTATAAAAAAATTCAACATTTTTATGAACTCTTTATTTTTGTGTTGGCTTTGTCTTTCTATTTGATTCAAGATAGGTGAAATTTGTTAGGAATTAGATTGATTCTGCTTGGTCTTTCATCCTTCTTTTCAAACTTTTTCTGTTAAAGAGGAGTTTATCTAGTTTATAGATTAGTCTCAGAAATGAATTTTCGACTTATAACGAAGTGTGTAGACTTTTTTGAGTTAATGTATATAAAATTTAACATTTTTATGAACTCTTTCCTTTTGTGTTGGCTTTCTCTTTCTATTTGATTCAAGATAGATGAAATTTGTTAGGATTTGGATTAGTTCAGGCTGGTCTTTCATCCTTCTTATATTGTGAAATTGGAATTCCTTCATATTTTCTTGAATCAACGTACATCGAAATGCAATTTTTACTAGACAGAATGCCTTAGAACATATTATTTGTGATTACAATACATTTTTCAAACTTCTTCTATTAAATATAATTTTAGCTAGGTTACAATTTAGTTTCAGAAATCAAATTCAGACGTATAACGAAGCGTGTAGACTTTTTTGAGTTAACATAAATAAAATTCAACATTTTTATGACCTCTTTCTTTTTGTGTTGGCTTTGTCTTTCTATTTGATTCAAGATAGATGAAATTTGTTAGGATTTGGATTAGTTCTTCTTTGTCTTTCATCCTTCTTCTATGGTGAAATTTGACTTCCTTCATATTTTCTTGAATCAACGTACATAGAAATGCAATTTCTCCTAGACGTATTTCCTTAGAACATATTAATTGTTATTACAATACATTTTTCAAACTTTTCATGTTAAAGATGTGTTTATCTAGTTTACAATTTAGTCTCAGAAATAAATTTCCGACTTATAACGAAGTGTGTAGACTTTTTGAGTTAACGTATATAAAATTAAACATTTTTATGAACACTTTATTTTTGTGTTGGCTTTGTCTTTCTACTTGGTTCAAGATAGATGAATTTTTTTAGGATTAGGATTAGTTTTGCTTGGTCTTTCGTCCTTCTTCTATAGTCAAATTTGACTTCTTTCATATATTTATGAATCAACGTACATAGAAATGCAATTTTTAATAAACGTACTGCCTTAGAACATATTAATTGTAATTACAATACATTTTTCAAACTTTTTCTGTTAAAGATGAGTTTATCCAGTTTACAGTTTAGTTTCAGAAATCAATTTCAGATGTAAAACGAAGTGTGTAGACTTTTTTGAGTTAAAGTACATAAAATTCAACATGTTTATGAACTCTTTCTTTTTGTGTTGGCTTTGTCTTTCTATTTGATTCAAGATAGATGAAATTTGTTAGGATTTGGATTAGTTCTGGCTAGTCTTTCATCCTTCTTATATTGTGAAATTTGACTTCATAATTCTTGAATCAACGTACATAGAAATGCAATTTTTACTAGACGTACTTCCTTAGAACATATTAATTGTGATTAAAATACATTTTTCAAACTTAGTCTGTTAAAGATGAGTTTATCTAGTTTACAATTTAGTCTCAGAAATCAACTTCCGACTTATAACGAAGAGTGTAGAATTTTTTGAGTTAACGTATAAAAAATTCAATTTTTTTTTGCTAAATCCAGATTGTATTAATGAATAGCCAATATTTACAAAGAGTTCACAAGAAAAGAGGTCCTAAGACCCCAAAAACTTACAAACTATTTAAATCTGAAATAAGAAACATATGGAAATTCTAAATGCCTCAGAAAATCCGGCCTTTCATCAAAGCTTAACCCTTCACCATTTCTAAGATAACATCCCCTCTTTGCCATACAATCAGCTGCAAAATTTGCCTCACGAAAAGTATGAACAAAACGAATAGAACCATAACTGTTATTAATTCTTCTCCACCTGTGTTTAACAAACCAAGGAAGATTTGTACCCGTCAAGGCAGCAATAGCTCCCATTGAATCTGAACGCACAAGAACCTTTCTCATATTCCACTTCAAAGCCCATTCTAAACCAACAATAACACCATAAAGTTCAGCCAAGAAATTATTTGTAATTCCCAGCCCAATGCTCATAGCCTCAACAAAGTTACAATCCGCATCACGCACCACAACACCAGCCCCTGCAACACCTGGGTTTCCTTTTGCCGCACCATCACAACATAATAAAATCTCATCCCTATTAGGAGGATGCCAAAAAACTTCAATTGGATCGACCTGATGAACCTGCCTATGAGCCACACGGAAGTGGTTCAAAATTTCCAAATCTGCTGAAGTATTACGCATGGAACTCTTCACCCTAACAGAATATTCATGAACCAAAAAGAAAACTCTCTTCTTGAAGAAGTGAATGTTAACTGCCAAATTTTGAAAACAAGCTAAATTCCTAGTCTGCCACAACTCCGAGCGAATCACCAAGTTAGCAAGAAGCCATAAATCCTTAATAATAGACTCCTACCTTTTGCTGATTTATATGAGGTCACAACATCATAATAAGGTCTTAAATGAAACAAACCTGAACACCACTGCCAGATTTGCATAGCAAACGGACAACTCCAAATAATGTGCTCCAACGATTCCTCATCAGCATTGCATAAGTAACATTTGCTGGCTAATTCAATTTTGAATCTACTCCTAATCTTGTCTTGAGTAGCACAAACCTCTCTACAAATCTTCCAATTCTGGGCAGCAAGTTTAGGATGAATTTCCTTCCTCCACAAAAGACCATACACCGCTGAAGTTGAATACTCCCTTCTAATGAGATTCTTAGCTGAAGAAACAGAAAAACGTCCATTCATATCTGGCATCCAAATTCTACAATCCTTCCCACCTTGTAACAAAGGCAAATCCTCCAAGACTACCCCAGCACGCATCAAATTCTGGAGATGAACACCCTGCAACTGCCAAGTATTATTATCAATAATATCACTAACCTTAACATTTCTGTCAAGGTCAGTTTCATTAAGCAAATCAGCAATGCTCTCATTCCCATACCAAACATCAAAATAAAGAGATGTAGCCCTCCCATCACCAATAAGAACCTTAGAATGCTTGCCCACAATAGAATGAATCAATTTAATGCCCGGCAGAATTGAAGATTTCACACCATAAAGTTTGATACCACCATTTCTAGTAGTAGTATAAAAAATTCAACATTTTTATGAACTCTTTATTTTTGTCTTGGCTTTGTCTTTCAATTTGATTCAGATAGATGAAATTTGTTAGAATTTGGATTAGTTCTGGCTAGTCTTTCATCCTTCTTATATTGTGAAATTTGACTTCCTTCATATTTTCTAGAATCAACGTACACAGAAATACAATTTTTACTAGACGTAATGGCTTAGAACATATTAATTGTGATTACAATAAGTTTTTCAAACATTTTTCTGTTAAAGATGATTCTATCTTGTTTACAATTTAGTCTCAGAAATCAACTTCCGACTTATAACAAAGAGTGTAGACTTATTTGAGTTAACGTATAAAAAGTCAACATTTTTATGACCTCTTTATTTTTGTATTGGTTTTGTCTTTCAGTTTGATTCAAATAGATGAAATTTGTTAGAATTTGGATTAGTTATGGCTGGTCTTTCATCCTTCTTCTATTGTGAAATTTGGCTTCCTTCATATTTTCTTGAATTAACGTACATAGAAATGCAATTTTTACTAGACGTAATTCCTTAGAACATATTATTTGTGATTAAAATACATTTTTCAAACTTTTTCTGTTAAAGATGAGTTTATCTAGTTTATAATTTAGTCTCAGAAATCAATTTTCGACTTATAACGAAGTGTGTAGACTTTTTGAGTTAACATATATAAAATTAAACATTTTTATGAACACTTTCTTTTTGTGTTGCCTTTGTCTTTCTATTTGATTCAAGATAGATGAAATTTGTTAGGATTTGGGTTAGTTCTGCTTGGTCTTTCGTCTTTCTTCTATAGTGAAATTTGACTTCCTTCATATATTTTTGAATCAACGTACATAGAAATGCAATTTTTACTATACGTACTGCCTTATAACATATTAATTGTGATTAAAATACATTTTTCAAAAAATTTCTGTTAAATATGAATTTTATCTAGTTTACAATTTAGTCTCAGAAATCAACTTCTGACTTATAACGAAGAGTGTAGACTTTTTTGAGTTAACGTATAAAAAATTCTACATTTTTATGAACTCTTTATTTTTGTATTGGCTTTGTTTTTCCATTTGATTCAAATAGATGAAATTTGTTAGAATTTGGATTAGTTCTGGCTGGTCTTTCATCCTTCTTATATTGTGAAATTTGACTTCCTTCATATTTTCTTGAATCAACGTACATAGAAATGCAATTTTTACTAGACATAATGCCTTAGAACACATTATTTGTGATTACAATACATTTTTCAAATCTTTTCTCTTAAAGATGAATTTATCTAGTTTAAAATTAAGTTTCAGAAATCAATTTCAGAGTATAAGGAAGTGTGTAGACTTTTTTGAGTTAACATATATAAAATTCAACATTTTTATGAACTCTTTCTTTTTGTGTTGGCTTTGTCTTTCTATTTGATTCAAGATAGATGAAATTTGTTAGGATTTGGATAAGTTATGCGTGGTCTTTCTTCCTTCTTCTATTATGAAATTTGACTTCCTTCATATTTTCTTGAATCAACGTACATAGAAATGCAATTTTTACTAGACGTATTTCCTTAGAACATATTAATTGTAATTAAAATACATTTTTCAAACTTTTTATGTTAAAAATGAGTTTATCTAGTTTACAATATAGTCTTAGAAATCAATTTCCGACTTATAACGAAGTATGTAGACTTTTTGAGTTAACGTATATAAAATTCAACATTTTTATGAACACTTTCTTTTTGTGTTGGCTTTGTCTTTCTATTTGATTCAAGATAGATGAAATTTGTTAGGATTTGGATTAGTTCTGCTTGGTCTTTCGTCCTTCTTCTATAGTGAAATTTGACTTCCTTCATATATTCTTGAATCAACGTACATAGAAATGCAATTTTTAATAGACGTACTTCCTTAGAACATATTAATTGTGATTACAATACATTTTTCTAACTTTTTCTGTTAAAGATGAGTTTATCTAGTTTACAATTTAGTCTCAGAAATCAACTTCCGACTTATAACGAAGAGTGTAGACTTTTTTGAGTTAACGTATAAAAAATTCAACATTTTTATGAACTCTTTATTTTTGTCTTGGCTTTGTCTTTCAATTTGATTCAAATAGATGAAATTTGTTGGAATTTGGATTAGTTCTGCCTGGGCTTTTATCCTTCTTCTATTGTGAAATTTGACTTCCTTCATATTTTCTTGAATCAACGTACATTTTTACTAGACGTAATGCCTTAGAACATATTATTTGTGATTACAATACGTTTTTCAAATTTTTTCTGTTAAAGATGAGTTTATCTAGTTTACAATTTAATATCAAAAATCAATTTCAGATGTATAACGAAGTGTGTAGACTTTTTTGAGTTAACATACATAAAATTCAACATTTTTATGAACTCTTTCTTTCTGTTTTGATTCAAGATAGATGAAATTCGTTAGGATTTGGATAAGTTCTTCTTGGTCTTTCATCCTTCTTCTATTGTGAAATTTGACTTCCTTCATATTTTCTTGAATCAACGTACTTCCTTAGAACATATTAATTGTGATTACAATACATTTTTCAAAACATTCTCTTAAATATGAGTTTATCTTGTTTACAATTTAGTCTCAGAAGTAAACTTCCGACTTATAACAAAAAGTGTAAACTGTTTTGAGTTAACGTATAAAAAATTCAACAATTTTATGAACTCTTTATTTTTGTATTGGCTTTGTCTTTCATTTTGATTCAAATAGATGAATTTTGTTACAATTTGGATTAGTTCTTGCTGGTTTTTCATCCATCTTCTATTGTGAAATTTGGCTTCCTTCATATTTTCTTGAATTAACGTACATAGAAATGCAATTTTTAATAGATGTAATTCTTTAGAACATATAATTTGTGATTAAAATAAATTTTTCAAACTTTTTCTGTTAAAGATGAGTTTATCTAGTTTACAATTTATCCTCAGAAATTAATTTTCGACTTATACCAAAGTTTGTAGACTTTTTTGAGTTAACGTATATAAAATTCAACATTTTTATAAACTCTTTCTTTTTGTGTTGGCTTTGTCTTTCTATTTGATTCAAGATAGATGAAATTTGTTAGGATTTGGATTAGTTCTGCTTGATATTTCATCCTTCTTATATTGTGAAATTTGACTTCCTTCATATATTCTTGAATCAACGTACATAGAAATGCGATTTTTAATAGACGTAATGGCTTAGAACATACTAATTGTGATTACAATACATTTTTCAAACTTTTTCTGTTAAAGATGAGTTTATCTTGTTTACAATTTAGTCTCAGAAATCAACTTCCGACTTATAACAAAGAGTGTAGACTTATTTGAGTTTACGTATAAAAATTCAACATTTTTATGAACTCTTTATTTTTGTATTGGATTTGTCTTTCAATTTGATTCAAATAGATGAAATTTGTTACAATTTGGATTAGTTCTGGCTGGTCTTTTATCCTTCTTCTATTGTGAAATTTGGCTTCATTCATATTTTCTTGAATTAACGTACATAGAAATGAAATTTTTACTAGACGTAATTCCTTAGAACATATAATTTGTGATTAGAATACATTTTTCAAACTTTCTATGTTAAAGATGAGTTTATCTAGTTTACAATTTAGTCTCTAAAATCAATTTCCGACTTATACCGAAGTTTGTAGATTTTTTTGAGTTAACGTATATAAAATTCAACATTTTTATGAACTCTTTCTTTTTGGGTTGAATTTATCTTTCTATTTGATTCAAGATAGATGAAATTTTTTAGGATTTGGATTAGTTCTGCTTGGCCTTTCATCCTTCTTCTATTGTGAAATTTGACTTCCTTCATATATTCTTGAATCAACGTACATAGAAATGCAATTTTTACTAGACGTATTGCCTTAGAACATATTAATTGTGATAACAATACATTTTTCAAAGTTTTTCTGTTAAAGATGAGTTTATCTAGTTTACCATTTAGTCTCAGAAATCATCTTCCGACTTATAACGAAGAGTGTAGACTTTTTTGAGTTAATGTACAAAAAATCTAACATTTTTATGAACTCTTTATTTTTGTATTGGCTTTGTCTTTCAATTTGATTCAAATAGATGAAATTTGTTGGAATTTGGATTAGTTCTGCCTGGGCTTTTATCCTTCTTCTATTGTGAAATTCGACTTCCTTCATATTTTCTTGAATCAACGTACATTTTTATTAGACGTAATGCCTTAGAACATATTATTTGTGATTACAATACGTTTTTCAAACTTTTTCTGTTAAAGATGAGTTTATCTAGTTTACAATTTAATATCAAAAATCAATTTCAGATGTATAACGAAGTGTGTAGACTTTTTTGAGTTAACGTACATAAAATTCAACATTTTTATGAACTCTTTCTTTTAGTGTTGGCTTTGTCTTTCTATTTGATTCAAGATAGATAAAATTTGTTAGGATTTGGATTAGTTCTGCTTGGTCTTTCATCCTTCTTATATTGTGAAATTTGACTTCCTTCATATATTCTTGAATCAATGTACATAGAAATGCAATTTTTACTAGACGTATTGCCTTTGAACATATTAATTATAATTACAATACATTTTTCAAACTTTTTCTGTTAAAGATGAGTTTATCTAGTTTACAATTTAGTTTCAGAAATCAATTTCAGACTTATAACAATGTGTGTACACTATTTTGAGTTAACGTATAAAAAATTCAACATTTTTATGAACTCTTTATTTTTGTGTTGACTTTGTCTTTCTATTTGATTCAAGATAGGTGAAATTTGTTAGGAATTAGATTGATTCTGCTTGGTCTTTCATCCTTCTTTTCAAGCTTTTTCTGTTAAAGATGAGTTTATCTAGTTTACAGATTAGTTTCAGAAATGAATTTCCGACTTATAACGAAGTGTGTAGACTTTTTTGAGTTAACGTATATAAAATTTAACATTTTAATGAACTCTTTCTTTTTGTGTTGGCTTTGTCTTTCTATTTCATTCAAGATAGATGAAATTTGTTAGGATTTGTATTAGTTTGCATGGTCTTTCATCCTTCTTCTATTGTGAAATTTGCCTACCTTCATATTTTCTTGAATCAACGTACATGGAAATGCAATTTTTACTAGACGTAATGCCTTAGAACATATTATTTGTGATTACAATACATTTTTCAAACTTTTTCTGTTAAAGATGAGTTTATCTAGTTTACAATTTAATTTCAGAAATCAATTTCAGACTTATACCAATGTGTGTACACTATTTTGAGTTAACGTATAAAAAAGTCAACATTTTTATGAACTCTTTATTTTTGTGTTGGCTTTGTCTTTCTATTTGATTCAAGATAGGTGAAATTTATTAGGAATTAGAGTAATTCTGCTTGGTCTTTCATCCTTCTTTTCAAGCTTTTTCTGTTAAAGATGAGTTTATCTAGTTTACAGATTAGTTTCAGAAATGAATTTCCGACTTATAACGAAGTGTGTAGACTTTTTTGAGTTAACGTATATAAAATTTAACATTTTAATGAACTCTTTCTTTTTGTGTTGGCTTTGTCTTTCTATTTCATTCAAGATAGATGAAATTTGTTAGGATTTGTATTAGTTTGCATGGTCTTTCATCCTTCTTCTATTGTGAAATTTGCCTACCTTCATATTTTCTTGAATCAACGTACATGAAAATGCAATTTTTACTAGACGTAATGCCTTAGAACATATTATTTGTGATTACAATATATTTTTCAAACTTTTTCTGTTAAAGATGAGTTTATCTAGTTTACAATTTAATTTCAGAAATCAATTTCAGACTTATACCAATGTGTGTACACTTTTTTGAGTTAACTATAAAAAAATTCAACATTTTTATGAACTCTTTATTTTTGTGTTGGCTTTGTCTTTCTGTTTGATTCAAGATAGGTGAAATTTGTTAGGAATTAGATTGATTCTGCTTGGTCTTTCATCCTTCTTTTCAATCTTTTTCTGTTAAAGAGAAGTTTATCTAGTTTATAGATTAGTCTCAGAAATGAATTTTCGACTTATAACGAAGTGTGTAGACTTTTTTGAGTTAATGTATATAAAATTTAACATTTTTATGAACTCTTTCCTTTTGTGTTGGCTTTCTCTTTCTATTTGATTCAAGATAGATGAAATTTGTTAGGATTTGGATTAGTTCAGGCTGGTCTTTCATCCTTCTTATATTGTGAAATTGGAATTCCTTCATATTTTCTTGAATCAACGTACATCGAAATGCAATTTTTACTAGACAGAATGCCTTAGAACATATTATTTGTGATTACAATACATTTTTCAAACTTCTTCTATTAAAGATAATTTTAGCTAGGTTACAATTTAGTTTCAGAAATCAAATTCAGACGTATAACGAAGCGTGTAAACTTTTTTGAGTTAACATAAATAAAATTCAACATTTTTATGACCTCTTTCTTTTTGTGTTGGCTTTGTCTTTCTATTTGATTCAAGATAGATGAAATTTGTTAGGATTTGGATTAGTTCTTCTTGGTCTATCATCCTTCTTCTATGGTGAAATTTGACTTCCTTAATATTTTCTTGAATCAACGTACATAGAAATGCAATTTCTCCTAGACGTATTTCCTTAGAACATATTAATTGTTATTACAATACATTTTTCAAACTTTTCATGTTAAAGATGTGTTTATCTAGTTTACAATTTAGTCTCAGAAATAAATTTCCGACTTATAACGAAGTGTGTAGACTTTTTGAGTTAACGTATATAAAATTAAACATTTTTATGAACACTTTATTTTTGTGTTGGCTTTGTCTTTCTACTTGGTTCAAGATAGATGAATTTTTTTAGGATTAGGATTAGGATTAGTTTTGCTTGGTCTTTCGTCCTTCTTCTATAGTCAAATTTGACTTCCTTCATATATTTATGAATCAACGTACATAGAAATGCAATTTTTAATAAACGTACTGCCTTAGAACATATTAATTGTGATTACAATACATTTTTCAAACTTTTTCTGTTAAAGATGAGTTTATCCAGTTTACAGTTTAGTTTCAGAAATCAATTTCAGATGTATAACGAAGTGTGTAGACTTTTTTGAGTTAACGTACATAAAACTAAATATTTTTATGAACTCTTTCTTTTTGTGTTTGCTTTGTCTTTCTATTTGATTCAAGATAGATGAAATTTTTTAGGACTTGGATTAGTTCTTCTTGGTCTTTCATCCTTCTTCTATGGTGAAATTTGACTTCCTTCATATTTTCTTGAATCAACGTACATAGAAATGCAATTTTTCCTAGACGTATTTCCTTAGAACATATTAATTGTAATTACAATACATTTTTCAAACTTTTTCTATTAAAGATGTGTTTATCTAGTTTACAATTTAGTCTCAGAAATAAATTTCCGACTTATAACGAAGTGTGTAGACTTTTTGAGTTAACGTATATAAAATTAAACATTTTTATGAACACTTTCTTTTTGTGTTGGCTTTGTCTTTCTACTTGGTTCAAGATAGATGAATTTTTTTAGGATTAGGATTAGTTTTGCTTGATCTTTCGTCCTTCTTCTATAGTCAAATTTGACTTCCTTCATATATTCATGAATCAACGTACATAGAAATGCAATTTTTAATAGACGTACTGCCTTAGAACATATTAATTGTGATTACAATACATTTTTCAAACTTTTTCTGTTAAAGATGAGTTTATCCAGTTTACAATTTAGTTTCAGAAATCAATTTCAGATGTATAACGAAGTGTGTAGACTTTTATGAGTTAAGGTATATAAAACTAAATATTTTTATGAACTCTTTCTTTTTGTGTTTGCTTTGTCTTTCTATTTGATTCAAGATAGATGAAATTTGTTAGGATTTGGATTAGTTCTTCTTGGTCTTTCATCCTTCTTCTATTGTGAAATTTGACTTCTTTCATATTTTCTTGAATCGACGTACATAGAAATGCAATTTTTACTAGACGTATTGCCTTAGAACTTATTAATTGTGATTACTAGGGCTGCACAACGGGTAGGGTAGGTAGGATATGGCCTATACCCGCCACCCTACCCGTTTACCGGCGGTTAAGAAAATCTTTACCCGCCACCCTACTCGCCAAATAATGGATAGGGTAGGATACGGTTAAAAAACTGGCGGGTAGGGTAGGGTTGGCGGGTAGGAGTAGGGTATGTGCACTTCTAGGTAGGGTGGGTAGGATATGGCCTATACCCGCCACCCTACCCGTTTACTGGCGGTTAAGAAAATCTTTACCCGCCACCCTACCCGCCAAATAGTGGATAGGATAGGATACGGTTAAAAAACTGGCGGGTAGGGTAGGTTTGGCGGGTATGGGTAGGGTATGTGCACCCCTAGTGATTAAAATACATTTTTCAAACTTTTTCAGTTAAAGATGAGTTTATCTAGTTTACAATTTAATTTCATAAATTAATTTCAGACTTATAACAAAGTGTGTACACTTTTTTGAGTTAACGTATAAAAAAGTCAACATTTTTATGAACTTTTTATTTTTGTGTTGGGTTTGTCTTTCTATTTGATTCCAGATAGGTGAAATTTATTAGGAATTAGATTAATTCTACTTGGTCTTTCATCCTTCTTTTCAAGCTTTTTCTGTTAAAGATGAGTTTATCTAGTTTACAGATTAGTCTCATAAATGAATTTCCGACTTATAACTAAGTGTGTAGACTTTTTTGAGTTAACGTATATAAAATTTAACATTTTTATGAACTCTTTCTTTTTGTGTTGGCTTTGTCTTTCTATTTGATTCAAGAAAGATGAAATTTGTTAAGATTTGGACTAGTTTGCATGGTCTTTCATCCTTCTTGTATTATGAAATTTGCCTACCTTCATATTTTCTTGAATCAACGTACAAAGAAATGCAATTTTTACTAGACGTAATGCCTTAGAACATATTATTTGTGATTACAATACATTTTTCAAACTTTTTCTGTTAAAGATGAGTTTATCTAGTTTACAATATAGTTTAAGAAATCAATTTCTGACTTATAACAATGTGTGTACACTTTTTTGAGTTAACGTATAAAAAATTCAACATTTTTATGAACTCTTTATTTTTGTGTTGTCTTTGTCTTTCTATTTGATTCAAGATAGGTGAAATTTGTTAGGATTTAGATTGATCCTGCTTGGTCTTTCATCCTTCTTTTCAAGCTTTTTCTGTTAAAGATGACTTTATCTAGTTCACAGATTAGTCTCAAAAATGAATTTCCGACTTATAACGAAGTGTGTAGACTTTTTTGAGTTAACGTATATAAAATTTAACATTTTTACGAACTCTTTTTTTTTGTTGGCTTTGTCTTTCTATTTGATTCAAGAAAGATGAAATTTGTTAGGATTTGTATTAGTTTGCATGGTCTTTCATCCTTCTTGTATTGTGAAATTTGCCTACCTTCATATTTTCTTGAATCAATGTACATAGAAATGCAATTTTTACTAGACGTAATGCCTTAGAACATATTATTTGTGATTACAATACATTTTTCAAACTTTTTCTGTTAAAGATGAGTTTATCTAGTTTACAATTTAGTTTCAGAAATCAATTTCAGACTTATAACAATTTGTGTACACTTTTTTGAGTTAACGTATAAAAAAATCAACATTTTTATGAACTCTTTATTTTTGTGTTGGCTTTGTCTTTCTATTTGATTCAAGATAGGTGAAACTTGTTAGGGATTAGATTGATTCTTCTTGGTCTTTCATCCTTCTTTTCAAACTTTTTCTGTTAAAGATGAGTTTATCTAGTTTACAATTTAGTCTCAGAAATCAATTTCCGACTTATAAAGAAGTGTGTAGACTTTTTGAGTTAACGTATATAAAATTAAACATTTTTATAAACTCTTTCTTTTTGTGTTGGCTTTGTGTTTCTATTTGATTCAAGAAAGATGAAATTTGTTAAGATTTGGATTAGTTTGCATGGTCTTTCATCCTCCTTGTATTATGAAATTTGCCTACCTTCATATTTTCTTGAATCAACGTACATAGAAATGCAATTTTTACTAGACGTAATGCCTTAGAACATATTATTTTTTATTACAATACATTTTTCAAACTTTTATTTGTTAAAGATGAGTTTATCTAGTTTACAATTTAGTTTCAGAAATCAATTTCTGACTTATAACAATGTGTACACACATTGGTATAAGTCTGAAATTGATTTCTGAAATTAAATTGTAAACTAGATAAACTCATCTTTAACAGAAAAAGTTTGAAAAATGTATTGTAAAGTTTGAAATCAATTTCAGACTTATACCAATGTGTGTACACTATTTTGAGTCAGCAATGGGGTTTGGGAGAAGCTGGGGTTCAGTTTATCCCTATGAACCGTGGTTTCTTCATTATAAAACTATTAACTCAAGATGACAAAGACAAAGTTTTCAAGGATGGTAACAAAAATCCATGGATTGTTAATGATCAGCCTCTTCGTTTGATTGAATGGTATCCAGGGTTTGACGCAGACAAGCAATGTACTTCTCATTCAACGGTTTGGGTGAAGTTTCCTAGCCTGCCCGTGGAGATGTGGGTAGAAAAAACGCTTTTAGCTTTAGGGAAATCTCTTGGAACACCCATTGTGGTAGATAAGAGAACCCTAAATCATGAATATGGTCATTATGCATCTGTTTTGATTGATATAGATTTTGCTAAACATGATACTGATTCAGTTTATGTTGAAGTTGATGGACGACATTTTCTGCAACCTATTGAAATTCTAAAACAACCTAAGTTTTGCTCCAAGTGCAAGATTGTTGGGCACTTGGATAAAGAATGTAGGAAGAAGCATGCAGTTAATGCATTACATGCAGCTCATGCACGTACAGACGCTCGAAAAAATGTTGTTTCCTCATCGTAGCAGCTGGGTGGTTTTTCTTCTCTACAGTTAGATAGAACTTTCGAGTTGGGAAGTTCTTCAGCAAACCAAGCACCATAACAGAATGCTTTGCATCATGATCAGCAACCTCAAACTCTGGTTATACATCAAGGGGAGAATAATGATACATGGCAGACTATAAGTCATAAGAAGAATGGTAAGAAGAATAAGAAAGATGCTACAGATACTCGTGTGCAGGTTGATGTGGTGAGGATTAGTACTGCTGATTATGAACAACAGCTTCAGGAAGATCTGATCAAGTCCGAAGCTGCAATGCGCACTGCTGCAGCTATGGCGGAGAAGGCTGTTGCTGCGCATTCAGTTTTAGTTAGTAGGGCAAAGTCGCTGAGTACTGTTGCCTTAAATACTAAGCCTGGTGGGAATGTTGAATTGGCTAGAACTAGACTTCCTAATCCGGGTAGGATTCCTGTTTCGGAAGCTATTTACTCCTGTTTGTGCAGCTGTGGAAGAGTTCTGAATACGTCTCTTCAAACAAGTTTAATATCTTGGATAGTACTCTTGTGGGTGAAACGGCAAGTGTACATGAGCTTGGGCATATTGATGAAGTTGCACGTAAGGCTAAGCATCAACAGCTTTTGGCTTTTCAGGCTAGACTAGACACTTTGAGGGATGTTGATGTTTAACCGATTTGGATGAGGAATCAGAGCTAGGAGTTCGAGCAAGAAAAGGTTCTTCTCCAAGATTAAAATCCTCCTCAAGTACTTCTGAAGTACAGCTAACCAATAATCAAAATCCTATTGTTTAAATGCGGGTGTTGTTTTGGAATATCAATGGAGTTGCACGTGATGTAGCTCAAGATAAACTAAAGGAGTTGATTAGAGATTTTAAACCTGATATTTTTGGTATTGCTGAACCAAAAGTTCCCTGTTCTGCTGGGTTCAGATATGGTTTGCTTAGAGAAGGTTATTCTTCTCATGTTATTAATAATGCTTCTTCTTCTAGTATTGCTAATATTTGGGTTTGTTATTCAAATACTCTAAATCTTTCAATTGTTAATGTCAGTAAGCAGGCAATAACGGTTGAGGTGGATGGTGTACATGTTTCTTTTGTCCATGCTAGCTATATTCAGGTTACTAGGAGGAGTCTTTGGCAGCAACTTGTTAGTTCTGGTGATGGTATTCCTTGGTTAGTCATTGGGGATTTTAACTGTATTCTTCGTTTGGATGAGAAGAAGGGTGGTCTTGAACCTAGAACCTCAGCTATTAATGAGTTTTCAGATTGGTTGGATGACAACAATCTTTTGAAGCTGATGCCTTGGGAAGTAAGTTCACTTGGACGAATAGACAATCAGGTATGACTAGAATTAGTAAACTTGATCGTGCTATTATTAATGCGGCTTGGCTTGAAAAATTTGAGAATTGGCGGTGTAAAGCTCTTCCTAGGGAAGTTTCTGACCATTCTACTCTTTTGGGTTTTCCTTTTGCTGTTCCAAGACCCAAAAGAGCTCCTTTTCGAGTTCAAAAGATGTGGTTCTTACATTCTGATTTCCTTCGTATGGTTAGAGATAGTTGGAATATGCCTATTTCTGGGTCTTTTGATTTTATTTTCACTCAAAAATTAAAGAGACTAAAGGAATTATCAAGGAATGGAATCTTCGTGTTTTTGGTAATGTGCATTCTAGGTTAAAGCAGGATCAGTTGAGGTTTGAGGCAGCTGCTCTTCTTTCTGATGATAACCCGGATGACATTACTAAGCTAAATATTATGAAGGATGCTATGGCTAAACTTAATGATACTCGTGCTCAGTTGAATACTATGCTTAAGCAGAAATCTAGAAATAAGTGGCTTGTGGAGGGTTCAAGTAACACTAATTTCTTTCATAATAGCATTAGAATTCGTAGAAGTTCTAACACTATCTCTGAACTTGTTGACAGTGCAGGCAATACTATTTCTGATTATGAGCTGCTTAGAAATCATGTTGTGCACTATTATGAGGACAAGTTTAATGGGCCGGAGTGGAGATTGATCCTATTTTATTTGACTATGGTCATATTAGCATCTCGGAGGAGGAAAGTTTAGCCATGGACAAATTCCATCTTCTGAGGAGATTAAACAAGCAGTTTTTGATCTAGGGGCAGACAGTGCTCCAGGGCCGGATGGGTTTTCTGGATGTTTCTATAGACACTGCTGGGATATTATTCAAGATGATTTATTAAGAGCCGTTATTTATTGCTGGAATTCTGGTCATATCCCAAATGGGGTAAATTCTAGTCTAATTGTTTTGATTCCCAAGGTAAGAGGTGCTAATTCTCTTCGTAATTTTCGTCCTATTGGTCTCAGTAATTTTTTCTTCAAAATCTTTACTAAGATCTTAGCTACTAGACTGGGGAGCGTTTTAGATAAACTTGTTTCTGAAGAACAGGTGGCTTTCATGAAAGGGCGTAACATCCATGAAAACATTAGTCTTGCTTCTGAATTGATTAATGAACTTCATATCAATCGTAAGGATGGTAA